>NW_027442246.1:0-158581 GCF_048569485.1 Anomaloglossus baeobatrachus
AGGGCAACTATTCTAACGAGGATAATGGATTGGCACTTCCATAGGAACTCGAAACAATGGGTCGCGATCGAACAGGACGGATTGGGAGTCCCTTTGCACTTTCTCTCATGGATGGGAAAGGAGAGTAGGTCACAGATAGAGAAGGGAATGGAGTTTATTTGGACAGTGATGGGGACGTGGGACGGTGAGGTTAAGAGGGGTTCTCTCTCACAGGGGAAAGGTCCACTTACCCCCCTCTTTGGCAACCAGGAGTTCCCTCCTGGGCTTCATTCCAATAAATTTCTGGGATATGCTCGGGTGGAGGAAACTCGTTTTTTTCATGTGCTCCAGGGAAATACCCTGCCCCCTTATGCATCTCTACGGGCCACAGGGAGAGAGGTTTCCTGGATAGAATATATGCAGCTGAAATCGTTTCTATCCAACCAGGACAGGGAGAGGAAGTTGAGGACCCCCCCTACTCCATTTGAGAAATTGTTCTTGCAGGGTTCGTCACCTGGGCATGTCATCTCTCTTACTTATAAAATGCTGAACCAGAGAGACATGTCGGACAAACCCAAATTTGTCTATAGATGGGGAGAGGAACTGGGAGAGGACATTTCGGAGGACAGATGGAGCAGGGCGTTTCTGTGGACCCACAAACTTTCTCTGGCTTGTGCCGCCCAAGAGAAAAACTATAAAATTCTCACAAGGTGGTACCAATACCCGACCAAATTGCATGCTATCTTTCCCTCAGTGTCCGACATGTGCTGGAGATGTGGTACAGAAAAAGGGTCTATGTTACATATATGGTGGAGCTGTGCTAAATTGCAACCATTCTGGGACTCAGTGTTTTCTCTGTATAAAAAGATGAGTGGGGGTGAGGTGGAGAGATCTCCCCAGGTGGCCCTCCTCTCTATCCTCCCAGGTTCATTCAAGTCACAAAAGAGGGACCTGCTGCGATTTTGTTTAGCGGCAGCCCGTATAATTATTCCCAGATACTGGAAACAGACTAGATGCCCCACGTTAGCTGACTGGGTAGAGGAGATGGCAAACCTCCAGAGAATGGAGGAACTCACAGCTGAACTTAATGGGCTCACGGAAAAATTTATCACAGTGTGGGGACCGTGGATTACGTTCATGGAGTCTCCTGAGTTCACGGTGAGTCTGGCAGGTTATTTGGGATGAGAAATGGTGACATACCTTGTCTTCCCCTCTCCCCACACACTTTTTCCCCCACCCCCTCTTTACCCTACTTTCTTCACTCTATTTGATTCCTTCTTTTCTAAGCTTATATCTGTTCTTTTTTTTTTTTTTTTCTAGTTTTCTACTTTTTCTTAAATGTTTATTCAATAACTTAAAAGGGGATTGTTTTATGCTGAGAGTGGTCTTGTCAATTATCAGGAAGACATGTTTAGCTGGAACTCTGATTTCTAGTGTATGGTTTGTCATGGAGTGTTAGCATAAGGATAGCTTATAGAGTTCCAATGAAATCTACAATGTGATGTTATTTTTGTCATTCCGAAACTGAGAGATCACTGTTTATGTTTTATAATCTTTATAAATGTTCAAGATGTATGCTTGATTTATAAACTTAATAATAAAACAGATTTGAAATAATCATGAAAGGTATCTCGGGGAGACGCCTGCCATGATTAAACTCATTATTACCCCAATTGCCACCGCACCAGGGCAATTCGGGTTGAGCCGGAAAGAGTCCCGCAGGACTGTCACACCTAATGGATGCGGCAATTGTGGGCGGCTGCAGGGTGATATTGTTAGACTGGAGGGCTCCCCATACCGTGGCGCTCTACATCCTGACAATACCAGCCTCCAGCCGTGTGGCTTTATCCTGGCTGGTATCAAATATGGGGGGAACGCATTTTTTTTTTATTTATTTATTTATTTTACTGCACGATATAGACCCGCCCACCGGCGGCTGTGATTGGTTGCAGTGAGACAGCTGTCACTCAGCTTGGGGACGTGTCTGACTGCAACCAATCATAGGCGCTGGTGGGTGGGGAAATCACAGAATAACTAATTAACTAATGAAGCAGCAGCCATTTTCTAAAGAGCAAAAGACACCGCAGATTTGTGACAGCAGGGGAGCGAGACGTCCTTGATCGGTGAGTAGGAAAGGGAGAGGGATTGTGCTGGGGACGCAGGAGACATGCAGATAGCAACATGTGCACATAGCCTTACTGTGAAAAGCCACGTTTATGGCGATCGAACCGTTCTCGGACGTAACTCGAGCTGCCGAACTTTTAGCAAAAAGCTCGAGTTCTAGTTCGATCTAGAACAACCCCCAAAATCACTTGAACATGAAATTGGCGAACCTCGAACCGCGCTCAACTCTATGGATGACGTAGACGCATCATCCACACTGGACTGGGAAGAAGGAGGCCGAAGATTACATCAGAGAGGAGGCGCCACACTGGAGAGCAGCAACACCCATTGGACCGGACCGCCCCCTGGGTGAGTAATATAAAAGTGTTTTTTACGTTATACAGAGCGTCCCGGGCTCTTATATACAGTATTTTGGAATAAAGTGGTATTGGCCGCAGCTTATAGTCCCCAAATCTGGTGACAGGTTCCCATTAAAAAATTGGAAGGAACACAAACTTACAAAATAAATTACCAACATAATTGTGCTTCTAAGGGCATGATTTATTACACCTAAAAACTCTACCAAAACATTTCCAATTGTACCATAAATCTGACTCAAGCAAATTAATTATATAGGCCATAGATCAGAGGTTAGAGGTGGTAACCTATTTAAGGCCCTTGCGCAGCTTGAGTCATTGGATTTATAGATTAGACACAAGGACTCCTATTGGGCTCAATGAGAGCTTTGGCTGCTTTCTTTAATTGGGTATTTTTATGTGGTGTGAGAATGGGACTGTTTGTGTTAAAATTATTTTTAATTGTTTTTTTATTCATAATTTAGAGATCTCTATATGCTAAAACCATACCTGTGGTGGTCTGCAAATTTTGAGATACTTCACTCGATCCACTCAGTGACTTAGATGTTGACTTTGATTGGGTCTTTTCCCTGAATGAAGTGCCTATGAGAAAAAAGAGAATTTTGTTTACTTACCGTAAATTCTTTTTCTTATAGTTCCGTCTTGGGAGACCCAGACCTTGGGTGTATAGCTTCTGCCTCCGGAGGACACACAAAGTACTACACCTAAAAGGTATAGCTCCTCCCTCTGAGCCTATACACCCCCTGGTGAACCAGTCATAACCAGTTTAGTGCAAAAGCTGAAGGAGAATAGCCACCCACAAGTAGAACAGAGCAAGAGCCGGAACAACCGGAGACTCTGTTCATGACAACAGCATGTGAAAACACACGGAACAAGGAAATTGCCAACAGGCAACGGGGAGGGTGCTGGGTCTCCCAAGACGGAACTATAAGAAAAAGAATTTACGGTAAGTAAACAAAATTCTCTTTTTCTTTAACGTTCCTTTGGGTGACCCAGACCTTGGGACGTTCCAAAGCAGTCCCAGGGTGGGAAATAAACAAAAAAACTAAGAAGTAGGCAGAAACCTAACTTCACAAATGGGCGACCGCCGCCTGAAGGATGCGTCTGCCCAAGCTCGCATCTGCCAAAGCATGAGCATGCACTTGGTAGTGCTTCGAGAAGGTATGCAGGCTAGCCCAAGTGGCAGCCTGACAGACTTGCTGAGCCGTAGCCTGGTGCCGAAAAGCCCAAGAGGCACCGACAGCCCTGGTCGAGTGCGCTTTGATCCCCGGCGGGGGAGGAGCCTGCGAACTTTGGTAGGCGTCCAAAATGGTCGACCTAATCTAACGGGCTAAGGTCGGCTTAGAAGCAGGGAGGCCCTTGCGCCGACCTGTGGTTAGCACAAAAAGAGAGGTACACCGCCTAAGCGCAGCGGTGCGAGACACATAGATCCGGAGAGCACGCACCAGATCTAGAGTATGTAGAGCTTTTTCAAAGCGATGAACAGGGGCCGGACAGAAGGAAGGTAAGGTAATGTCCTGGTTAAGGTGGAAGGGAGAAACCACCTTAGGAAGAAAGTCCGGAGTCGGACGGAGAACCACCTTGTCTTGATGAAAGACTAAAAAGGGTGACTCCGAGGAGAGCGCAGCCAAATCAGAAACTCTCCTGAGAGAAGTTATAGCAACCAGAAAGGCCACTTTCTGTGAGAGACGATACAAAGAAACCTCCCTAAGGGGCTCAAAGGGGGGTTTCTGCAAGACCGTGAGAACCAAGTTAAGGTCCCAGGGGTCCAAGGGCCGCCGGTAAGGCGGGATGATGTGAGACGCGCCCTGCATGAAGGTGCGGACCTGAGCCAGCCGAGCGAGACGCCGCTGGAACAGGACTGACAGGGCCGAAACCTGTTCCTTGAGAGAGTTGAGGGACAGACCTAGCTGCAGACTGGACTGTAGAAAAGACAGAAGGGTCGGCAAGGAGAATGGCCAAGGAGAATGGCCGGTAGAGCGACACCAGGACAGGAAAATTTTCCAAGTCCTGTGATAGATCTTAGCGGACGAAGACTTACGGGCCCGAGTCATAGTGGAGATGACTTCAGGGGGAATACCAGAAGCCGTCAAAATCCAGGACTCAAGAGCCACGCCATCAATTTGAGGGCCGCAGAATTCGGGGGGAAGAACGGACCTTGCGAGAGTAGGTCTGGACGGTCCGGGAGAGGCCACGACATCTCTACGGACAGATGGAGCAGGTCCGGATACCAAGCTCGCCTGGGCCAGTCCGGTGCAATGAAGATGACTCGACGACCCTCCATTCTGATCTTGCGCAGGACTCTGGGCAGGAGGGCTAGAGGGGGAAACACGTAGGACAGACGAAACTGGGACCAGTCCTGAACCAGAGCGTCCGCAGCGAAGGCCTGAGGATCGTGGGAACGAGCCACGTAGACAGGAACTTTGTTGTTGTGACGGGATGCCATTAGGTCCACGTCCGGAGTGCCCCATTTGCGGCAGATCGACTGAAATACTGCCGGGTGCAGGGACCACTCGCCACCGTCCACACTTTGACGGCTGAGATAATCTGCCTCCCAGTTGTCCACGCCTGGGATGTGGACTGCGGATATGGTGGACCTGGAGTCCTCCGCCCATTGAAGAATGCGTTGTACCTCCATCATTGCCAGGCGGCTGCGTGTCCCGCCTTGATGGTTGATGTAGGCAACCGCTGTCGCGTTGTCTGACTGGACTCGAATGTGCATGCCCGCCAGCAGATGGTGAAATGCTAGGACAGCTAGAAGTACGGCTCTGATTTCCAGCACATTGATTAAAAGGGCTGACTCGGACGGAGTCCAAGTGCCCTGTGCTCTGTGGTGGAGACATACCGCTCCCCAGCCGGATAGACTGGAATCCGTGGTGAGAATCACCCAGGACGGGGCCAGGAAGGAGCGCCCTTGGGACAGGGAGAGGGGCCGAAGCCACCACTGAAGAGAGCTCTTGGTCCGTGGCGACAGAGCCACTGACTTGTGTAAGGAGGAAGGCCGCTTGTCCCAACAGCGGAGAATGTCCAGCTGCAGGGGGCGCAGATGGAACTGGGCAAAGGGAACAGCCTCCATGGACGCCACCATTTGACCCAGCACCTGCATCAGACGCCTGAGGGTATAACGGCGGGGCCTCAGGAGAGAGCGCACCGCCAACTGGAGTGACAGCTGTTTGTCTAAGGGCAACTTCACAAGTGCCGGCAGAGTCTCGAACTGCATCCCTAGGTACGTGAGACTCTGGGTCGGAGTCAGAGTGGATTTGGGAAGATTGACAAGCCACCCGAATTGGGCTAGAGTGCTGAGAGTGAGCGAGACACTCCGCTGACAGTCTGCGCTGGATGGCGCTTTGACTAGAAGATCGTCCAGGTAGGGGAGCACTGCCAACCCCTGAAGGTGCAGAACCGCAATCACAGCTGCCATGACCTTGGTGAAAACCCGAGGGGCCGTGGCTAACCCGAAGGGGAGAGCCACGAATTGGAAATGATCGTCTCCTATTGCAAAGCGTAGCCAACGCTGGTGTGAAACCGCAATGGGCACATGCAGATATGCATCTCTGATGTCGATGGACGCCAGGAAATCCCCTTGGGTCATTGAGGCAATGACTGATCGCAGGGACTCCATGTGAAGTGCTGCACCCGAACATGCTTGTTGAGAAGCTTGAGATCCAGGATGGGCCTGAAGGTACCGTTCTTTTTGGGAACTAGGAAGAGGTTTGAGTAGAAACCTCTGAACCGTTCCCGGGCGGGAACTGGTACAATTACTCCATTGGCCTGCAAGGCTGCCACGGCCTGTGAAAAGGTGCGGCCCTGGAGCAGGGGGAGTTGAGAAAAAAAATATGTTTGGCGGGCTGGAAGAAAATTCTATCCTGTAGCCGTGAGAGATGATATCTCTCACCCACTGATCGGAGACTTGTTGAAACCAAGCGTCGCCAAAGTGGGAGAGCCTGCCACCGACTAAGGACATGGCTGGATCGGACAGAGAGTCACGAGGAGGCTGCCTTAGTGGCAGGACCTCCTGCGGTCTTCTGCAGACGCGCTCTGGAGCGCCAGTTGGATTTCTGGTTCTTGGCTGAGTTAGCGGACGAGGCGGAGGGCTTAGAGGACGACCAGTTGGAGGAACGAAAGGAGCGAAACCTCGACTGAATCCTACCCTGGGCAGGTTTCCTGGTCTTGGTTTGTGGCATGGAAGTACTCTTCCCGCCAGTAGCCTCTTTAATAATTTCATCCAGCTGTTCACCGAACAGCCGGGAACCAGCAAAAGGGAGCCCAGCAAGGTACTTCTTTGAAGAAGCATCTGCCTTCCACTCTCGAAGCCTCAAGGTCCTGCGGATAACGAAGGAATTAGCCGAAGCCACCGCAGCGCGGTGAGAAGCCTCCAGCATGGCAGACATGGCATGAGAAGAAAAAGCTGAAGCTTGAGAAGTTAAGGCAACCATCTCGGGCATAAATTCCCTGGTGAGGGAATGCATCTCCTCCAGACTAGCAGAGATGGCTTTGAGGGCCCACACTGCTGCAAAAGTTGGAGAAAACGCGGCCCCCACCGCTTCATACACGGATTTGGCCAGAAGGTCAATCTGACGGTCAGTGGCATCCTTAAGGGAAGTGCCATCAGCCACCGACACACCGGTCCGGGCTGAGAGCCTAGACACCGGAGGGTCTACCTTTGGGGAGTGAGCCCACTCCTTGACCACCTCAGGTGGAAAGGGAAAACGGTCATCAGAACCACGCTTTGGGAAGCGTTTGTCAGGACAGGCCCTGGGTTTGGTCACAGCGGCCTGAAAACTGGAGTGGTTAAAGAACACACTCTTTACTCTCTTAGGCGAGGTAAACTGGTGCTTTTCTGCCAGAGAGGGTTGCTCCTCTGATACTGGCGGATTGAGATCCAGTACAGAATTAATGGAAGCAATCAAGTCACTAAATTCTGAGTCACCCTCGTAAGGAGCAATGGGGCACATGGAGTTAGCCTCCGAGCCCCCTGTATAGGCATCCTCCTCATCCTGCGAGTCCTCAGCCCTTGAATCAGAGCCACGGGATGAGGAGGGAGAGGGAACCCTGCGGAGCCTCTTAGACGGACGGGGTCCGTGCCCTGATGATGAATCCTCTGTGAGCTCCAGTCCTAAAGGCCCCTTAGCAAGAGCATTAGAGGCACCCTGTGAAGGGGGCTGATGCATATTCATCAAAGTCCTGGACAGAAGTCCCATGGACTCAGCAAATGACTGGGAGATAGACCTAGAAAAGGACTCTACCCAGGCCGGGGGTTCAGCCACATGTGCAGGAGCAGCCTGAGAGACCACTGGGGCCGAGACCCCAGGCCGTGGCACCTCCAAGTTAGAGCAGACCTCACAATGTGGATAGGTGCTCGCTTCAGGCAGCGGAAGCTTACATGCAGCACATACAGCATAAAGCTTTGGAGCCTTGCTCCTTGTGTGAGACATGCTGCCTGAGTGGGGAGAAACAGCTTCTATAAAGGGAATGAATCCCAGGGAGAATATAGCAGAGGTCCACAACCGGAGACCGGCTGTGGCTTACCAGACCGTTGGAAGCGGTGTTGTGTGCCCTCCAGATCCCGAAGCCCGGACCCCCCAATGCACAGCACCTCAGCAGGGATGCAGAGTGCAGGACGGGCCAGAACAGAGTGAAACCTGCCCAAGAAAATGGCCACCGGAGAGAAGAGAGGGGGCGGGACGGGGGGCGTCCCTGTTGGAAGGGCGGAATCTGGAGGGCCATAGAGGCCTGCAGGGGGGTAGTCGCACACAAGCAGTGAGGAGGGTCCCTCCCCTGTGCAGGACGGCCACCGGGAGGGGCCATGCCTGTCCCTCAGCATGAGTGACATGCGAGGGCAGGTAACAGAAACTAGGCCTCCGGCGAAGCCGGGGCCTAAATTTAAGCAGCGAGGCCGACGCGCAGGCACCATCGGCGCGGTTCTCGAGCGAAAAGCTAGCGGACCGGCCGGAAATGCTAAAAAACACAGTAAACACACTCTCCCCCCACAATAAATGACAGGGACCCCCAACATATGAACGTCTCAAGGTACTTAGCTGCTGAGACGCAGGGCCAGGTCCCTGGGGGTGAGTGCTCCGGTCCAGCAGGGTCCTCAAGGGGCTGTGGCCGGAGACCGGTCTCCTGCCAGGCATGGAGACCGTGCTGGCTCACACTTCAATCCAGAGCCCAGGAGGGATGGTGAAGGAGCACGGCATGTAAGGCTCCAGCCTTGGAAATCAACCTTACAAAACCACCGACACAGTGGGGTGAGAAGGGACATGCCGGGAGTCCAGACGCGGACCCGCATTTCTTCAATCTTCTTCCAAAAAAAGGAAAAAAAGGAAAAAATCATATGAGAACGCATGTGTGGATGTATGCCTCCTGAACACAAAGCGAAAAACTGGTTGTGACTGGTTCACCAGGGGGTGTATAGGCTCAGAGGGAGGAGCTACACCTTTTAGGTGTAGTACTTTGTGTGTCCTCCGGAGGCAGGAGCTATACACCCAAGGTCTGGGTCTCCCAAAGGAACGTTAAAGAAATAAGAAAATATATTATCTAAGAAAAGTGGAGAAAAACATTGTACAACAATTTAATTATAGTTAGGATACAACTAATTTTTAATACATTTACTCAATAATTTAGTTTTTTGCATTTCTTGATTTTTCTTGCCTTATGGCATGTCATTTTTAATTTTGCATATCATATTTCTGTTTACACAACAACATGAGCACTATGCACTTTTTGTTTGCCTATTGACTACTGATGGACGGACCCAGACTATAAAAGTCTGGATCCATGCGGTTTCAAAAATACCCGAGTGCCGGACCTGGGCCTGAAATTCTCAGGGAATGCCGGATAATGATCTGGAAACTTGGGAAATTAAAAAAAGAAAGAAAAATTATAGAAAGTAAGGAAAAAGAGGGCGCGTTATACTTACCGAGTCTCCCACGCGGCTGTAACTGCTTCTGGGGTCGCTCATTATCGCTAATCCATATGTACTGCTGCCCCCACCCACCAGCCGTCTTCACGTCTGTGATTGGTTGCAGTCAGACAGAGCCCCCATCTATGTTTGACAGCGTGACTGACTGCTCTCAATCACACACACTGTCTGCATCTAGATTGGTGTAAAAACAAATAAATTTAAAAAATTGGAGTTGGGTCGTCCCATATTATGATACCCAGCCAGGACAAAGCTTACAGCTGCAGGCTGCAGCCCCCAATTTTGCACGTTATGTTGGCTGTGTATCAAAATAAAAGGAACCGCATGCAGCTTTTAAAAATAAAAAATATTTAAAAAAATAATTTTTAAAAAATAGTCTGCGGTTTTTCCTCCCCCCCATTTTGATACCCAGTCATGATAAGCGGACAGCTGAGAGCTGGTATTCTCAGGATGGGTTGGCCCATGGTTATTGTGCCCCCCCCAGCCTAAAAATAGCAGCCTGCAGCCACCCAGGACTGTCACATCCATTAGATGTGACAATGCCGGCATTTTACTCAACTGTTTCCGATTGCCCTGGTGCAGTGGCAATTGGGGTAATAAGGGGTGAATAACCGCAGTCATTAACCTTTCCTCGCGCCTGTGCATTACAGTACTTTGATCTGCCCTCAGCAGGGCAGATCAAAGTGCGCCTGCGCAGGACCACAATGTCGGCTTGTGTGGATGATGTAGATGCATCATCCACACTGGACTGGGAAGAAGGAGGTTGAATATCGCAGCAGAGAGGAGGTTTCGGACGGGAAAGAGAAGGCGCCGCACTGGAGAGCATAAACACCAATCAGACAAGACTGCCCCCTAGGTGAGTATTATAAAAGTGTTTTTTGCATTATACAGAGCGGCCTTGGCTCTTATATACAGTATTCAAGAATGTTGTATAAAAGAACTCAGTGGTATTGGCCTCAGCTTATAGTCCCTAAATCTGGTGACAGGTTCCCATTAAAAAAATCGGAGGAACACAAACTTACAAAATAAATCACCAACATACTTGTGCTTCTAAGGGTGTGATTTATTACGCCCATTATCTGTGCCAGAAACTCTACATTTCTGACCAGCAGAAATGAAAAAGCGATCAGACGGCTAATCCTTATAGTCCACTAGGGGGTCAATTAAAAAAAAAAAAGTTAAAAAATAAGTTTTAAAAAATAAAAAAAAAAATTAAAAACCTAAAAAAAACAATTAAAAGTATAAATCACTCCCCATTTGCCCCACTGAAAATCAAAGGGTTAAAAAAATAAAAAATATACACTTATTTGGAATCGCCGAGTTCATAAATCCCCAATTTATCAAAATATAAAATCAATTAATCTGATAGGTAAACGGCGTAGCGGCAAAAAAAAACCCTTCAAAAGGCCAAACAAGTTTTTTTGGTTGTCGCAAATTTTCAGCAAAATGCAATGAAAGGGGGTCAAAATCGTAGCATCTGCGCAAAAATGCTACCGTTAAAAACATCAGCACGAGGCGCAAGAAATAAGCCATCAAAGTGCCCATATTCCGAATAATGAGAACACTACGAATCACAGAAAATAGCGCAAAAAGTGGACCACTTTTTTTGGGACAAACTTTAAAATATTTTAATCACTTAGATTAAAGTAAACCTATTCATGTTTGGTATCTACGAACTCGTACTGACCTGAAGCATCACACCCACACATCAGTTTTACCATACAATGAACATGGTGAATAACGTACCCCACAAACAGTTGTACAATCGCACTTTTTTGCAACTTTTCAGTACTTGGAAATTTTTTGCAGTTTTCCAGTATAATATATGGTAAAACTCATGGTTTTATTTAAAAGATCAATACGTCCCGCAAAAAACAAGCTCTCACATGGCAAAATTGGCAGAAAAATAAGTTACAGCTTTTGAAAGAAGGGAATCAAAAAACAAACACAGAAAAAACATCCAGGGGTTAGGGGGTTAAAGGTGGGAGTCCGTGAGCACATCAGGGACATTGAGAAAACAAAGACTCTGCATGAGACGGAACACCTAAAATCCCTACCAAAACATTTCCAATTGTACCATGAATCTGACTCAAGCAAATTAATTATAAAGGCCATAGATCAGAGGTTAGAGGTGGTAACCTATTTAAGGCCCTTGCGCAACTTGAGTCACTTTATTTATAGATTGGACACAAGGACTCCTATTGGGCTCAATGAGAGCTTTGGCTGCTTTCTTTAATTGGGTATTTTTATGTGGTGTGAGAATGGGACTGTTTGTGTTAAAATTATTTTTAATAGTTTTTTTATCCATAATTTAGAGATCTGTATTTGCTAAAACCATACCTGAGGTGGTCTGCAAATTTTGAGGTACTTCACGCGACCCGCTCAGTGACTTAGATGTTGACTTTGATTGGGTCTTTTCCCTGAATGAAGTGCCTATGAGAAAATAAGAAAAAAGATTATCTAAGAAAAGTGGAGAACAACATTGTACAACAATTTAATTATAGTTAGGATACAACTAATATTTAATACATTTACTCAATAATTTAGTTTTTTGAATTTCTTGATTTTGCTTGCCTTATGGCATGTCATGTTTAATTTTACATATCATATTTCTGTTTACACAACAATATGAACACTATGCACTTTTTGTTTGTCTATGGATTAGTGATGGACGGACTCATACTGTAAAGGGTGCTTTACACGCTGCGACATCGCTAGCGATCTCGTTAGCGATGTAACACGCCAGATCACATACGATCTGCCGAGATCGCACATGTGACCGGCGCTACAAAAATGACCTATGTGCGATCTCAGCAGATCGTATGTGCGATCTGGTGTGTTACATCGCTAACGAGATCGCTAGCGATGTCGCAGCATGTAAAGCACCCTTAAAAGACAGCTTTCAATCTAGATGCACATGCTGTCTACATCTAGATTGGTGTAAAAATAAATTTAAAAAAATGGCGTAGGGTCGTCCCAACAAGGACAAGGCATACAGCTGCAGGCTGCAGTCCCCAACTTTGCACGTTATCTTGGCTGTGTATCAAAATTAAAGGAACCGCATGCGCTTTTAAAAATAAAAAATATTTAAATAAATATTTTTTAAAAAAAATGTTCTGCGGTCCTTTCCCCGCCCATTTTGATACCCAGTCATGATTAACCGACAGCTTGGAGCTGGTATTCTCAGGATGGGTCGGTCCATGGTTATTGTGCCCCCCCGCAAGCCTAAAAAAAGAAGTCCGCAGCCATCCAGGACTGTCACATCCATTAGATGTGACAATCCCGACACTTTACCCAACTCTTTCCGAATGCCCTGGTGCAGTAGCAATTGGGGCAATAAGGGGATAATAACAGCAGTCATTAACCTTCCCTCACACCTACGTATTACAGTACTTTGATCTGCCTCAGTAGGGCAGATCAAAGTGCGCCTGGGCAGGACCGCAATGTCGTCTTTTTTGGATGATGTAGACGCGTCATCAAAACTGGGCTTGGAAGAAGGACAGAGATCGCAGCAGAGAGCAGGCGTCGGACCGGAGAAAGGAAGTGCCGGGCTTGGACAGCAGCGACACCCATCAGACCAGACCGCCCCCCCCTCCCTCCAGTTATTAAAAAAATATTTTTTACATTATACAGCACTCTCTGGGCTCTTATATACAGTATTGTGGAATGCTGCAAAAAAGGACTCAGTGGTAGTGTCCAAATCTGGTGACAGGTTACCTTTAAAAAAAATCAGAAGGAACACAAACTTACAAAAAAATCACCAACATACTTGTGCTTCTAAGGGCGTGATATATTACTCCCAGTGTCCATGCCAGAAAGTCTACATAGGGATGACCACAAGGGATTTACAGGTGGGAGTCCGTGAGCACATCAGGGACATTGAGAAAACAAAGACTCTACATGAGATGGAACACCTAAAAACCCTACCAAAACATTTCCAATTGTACCATAAATCTGACTCAAGCAAATTAATTATAAAGGCCATAGATCAGAGGTTAGAGGTGGTAACCTATTTAAGGCCCTTGCGCAACTTGAGTCACTGAATTTATAGATTGGACACAAGGACTCCAATTGGGCTCAATGAGAGCTTTGGCCCTTTAATTGGGTATTTTTATGTGGTGTGAGAATGGGACTGTTTGCGTTAGAATTATTTTTTAATATTTTTTTTTATCCATAATTTAGAGATCTTTATATGCTAAAACCATACCTGTGGTGGTCTGCAAATTTAACGCAATGCTAGTCTCTCATATAGGCCCTTTGGAAAAATAATTGCTCATCCCTGATCCATGCTCTTTTATGATTTTATTGTTAATGTTAGAACATTTTTACATGTACCTTTTCCAAAATCTATAAAACAAATTGTGAATAAAATATAAAGTCACAGATGTAATCATACCAGATGTAGAAGAATCCGAAGGAAACACCTCACTGCAGATTAAAAAAAAAAGAAAAACACAACACATTACTACATGCATGTAAAACTTATCAACTACAATAAAAAAACTTTCACAGAACTGCTTTCACATACAGCACTCGTATTTTTGATGTTCTATGGGGCTATGCACATGTCTGATTTTTTTTCCTCATAACGAGTGGTCAGCATGGAAAAAAAAAAAAAAAAAAATCGGTGACATGTCAGATTTTGATCCAAGTGTGGGATCAAAATAGGCAATGTAAGGCCTATTTTAGACATCAGTGATTCTGGTACGTATGTGCTAGTGTTTATACGTACCAGAAATATGGGCATACGCAGACCCATTATAATCAATTAGTCTGCGCACACATCAGTGATTTCTCACTGACCGTGTCTCCGTGCGGTGTACACGCATGTCTGTGATTGCCGCAAGGAGACATGTCCGTTTTTCTGGCATCACTGATGTTCCACGGACCACACAGTGGTATGATCTGTGAAACACGTACCAGAAAAACATGGACATTGAAAATAAAAAACATTTTCAACTCACCTTCTCCAGCGACGCTGTGTTCAGCCTGTGCTTTCAGCTTTTTCCTGGCTGTCTCATTATGGTATGCATATTCATTTATGCAGCCAGAGACGGACCCAGAAGAAGCTGCAGAAACTAGAGACAGTGGCAGGCAGATGCTACAGAGCTGGAGACTTCAGCACCATGGACAGCAGCAACAGGACAGGTGAGTATATCTCCATGTGCAATCACGGATGACGGAGCACGGATCACGGATTGCACACGGACAACCCACGTTGAATGCATCACCGAACACCGAACATGGAGGGACATATGCGTTTTTTACATGTCAGTGAAAAACATCCGTGATTTTCACTGACGTGTGAAACAGGCCTAAGTCTGTGTGTCCGTGGCAATAATCAGAACTGCATTTTGATGACATCTGACCGATTTTCGCGGTCTGGCAGAATGTAAAACATGGAGATTTTTTTCCTCTCCAACTCTGAGGAAAAACTGATGCAACCCTGTTCATACTCATTGGACTGGTTTTCTCGAATGTGGAGAAAACAATGGCGTAAACCTCCCCTTTTTGTAAGTTGTGGGCGCTCAGTAACTGCTTTTACTGAAGTCTGTCTTCTTCCCTATAATTTGTGTAGGTTTCTAGAGCAATTATAACACGTTTTTCCTACCATGGTTAGTCATTTTTACATTTTAATTTAGTTTAGAAATGTACTGGACAATTATTGTAGGCATTATTTTATTACCGATATTTTCCTACTGCTCTATAGATATACTGTTACAGCAGGTCAGTTGCAGGAGTTCAATAACGGTCTTTATTAACATTCAATTACAGCATTATACACTTTAATGTTCTTATATATTTTTCAGTTCTCTTCCTTTCTTCTAATTTTTTTCTTCTTTTATTTTTCGTTTACTATATAAACACATCTGAATAAAATTTGGTTACACAACACACGTGAAAACGCTACAAACACACAAAGAAGCCATGAAAAAAAAAGTGCCATTCATCCCAAACAGTGTATTCAGCTGAGGCACACGCATGCATCTGACAGAGTGAGGGAGAGGATTCAATATTCCTCTGTGTTTCCACCTCCTCTTCTAACTCCTCTAGTGAGAATGAACCCCCACCTAGACGCCCCCGGACTTCCGATGAGGAATGCCGACAGATAGTGATCCCCAATGGTCCTCACACCCTGGCAATTAGGAGTCTCTGATTCCCGGTTTTGTGGCTTCATCAGGAATCCAATTTGATACTGCAGGCCTCATAGAAAGAGACTATTTTAGCTCGTTCACCACTCAAGCCCGTTTCCACCAGTTTATAACCTTTTACATGCTTCACAGGAAAATAAAAAAAAGCAATATGGAAGGAAAAAATGAATCTAACTTTTTCGCAAAAAATGTTACTATAGCCCACAAATTACTCTAATGGACACACCAATTCTTGGGCGGTTGCGGGCTGCTATTTTTATCCTGAGGGGGCCCAATAACCATGGAACTCCCCTGCCTGAGAATACTAGCCACTTTATCTTGGCTGTCAGAGTTATAGGGTATTGGTGTGCACTCAGCTAGAGTATGGTTTCATTAGAGGTGCTAGTGTGGGGTCAATAGTCCCAGAACATATTATATAATAGACACTGCACTCTCTTGTTGATAAAATGAAGACAAAAAGTTTTTTTCTTTGCAAAAAAGTGATTATTTATTTGATGGCGACAAAAGATGGTGGACGTTTCGGCCCAACGGCCTTTATCATGTATAGTCGCTGTGAAGTGAGAAATAAAGAAATCAATATTTACATATATTACATAATATACAACTATATTATCTTGGCTGGGTATCAAAATTGGGGGAAATGTCACAACGATTTTTTCAATTTATTTATTTAAATAATTCAAAAACGCATGGTGTTCCTCATATTATCATATACTGCCAAGATAACGCACACAGCTGGGTGCTGCAGCATGTAGCCATCTGCTTTATTTGTGCCGTGTATGAAAATATGAGGAACCATACATCATTTTTTTACAATTATTTACTTATTTTTAGTCCACGTTAGGGACCCAGACAGATAGTGTGATGGCAACCAATCACAGACGCTGGCACAGAGAGTGGGTGGGGGTAGCAGGACTGCAACAAATCACCAACACTGTTACAGAGAGTGGGCGGGGGAAACAGTGCATATTCATGAACTTTAATGATCGGACCAGAAGTAGTGTGACAGCAATGGATAAACTCGCTAAGCATAATTCTACTGCTTTAATGACTACAAGTCATTTTTTCCACTGCGCCTCCCATAATGCCAGAGTCGCGGGCGGGGGCCAGTCCTCCGTCCCGGGGGCTGCTCGGGGGGATCACGCTCGGGTCCGGTACCTTCTCTTTGGTGGCTCGAGAGGAGCCGGACCCGGGGCTCGAGCAGCGCTCCTCGCCCACGAGGGTGGGGATGGGTGCCCCGAGGCCTGGTGAGATAGTGCCGGGAGTGATGGCGCAGGTTGGACTGGGGGATGGTGGGCGGTACTCACTGTCACCTTGAGAATAACACACACAGAGTTTGTATTTATCCAGGAACTGCCGGTGAACGTAGGTCCTCGGCGGGTGTTATTCGGATCCCACCTGCAGTACAGCAAGGTCCTCCCTCTCCTTCTCTGTTCTCCTCCTCGGCCGGGAACGGGGAGCCCACTCCCCGGCGGTGATCCGGGCCCTCTCTCGGTATCGGCGGGCCACTACCCTGTCCCGATCACCTCAGGTCCCTTCCTCACGCACAGCCTGTCCCGGCACTCCTGGAGCACACTTTACTATCGGGGTCTTCACCTCTCTTTTAGCAGCATCCCGAGAGCTACAACTCCCGACTGCTCTCCTCTCCCTACTACATCTCACTCCCTAAAACTCCTCCCCTTCTGTTCTTATCAGTACACTGGGGGGAAGGGTGCGGTTGCCTTGCTATACCAGTGGGATCAGGTTACCAAGGAGGATTAACCCTGTGACTACCTGGTTTTGCCAGGGCGTCACACCAGTAGCAAAGATGGCTGTGGTATTACTGTGATTGGGAAGCAAACATCGCATGAATAGAGGCTGAAAATCAGTCAACAAATATGCGGGGAGGAGACTCGAAAATCACGAGGCAAGGAGAAAAATACAAAAATAATCAATATGGTCTAAGATTACCCAAAATGTATGATACAAATAGCAGGGCAATACTAATATGTGGGTGCCAAAAACAAAGTAAAATATAACTTTTATTAATGAATAATAAGCACACTGACAGACAAACAAATAAGCTGTAATGAAACAGGCAGTGTCCCAAAGAGAAAAAACCAAAGGGAAAAAAATCTAATTAAATATTTAAGATGTCCATCTAGGATATAGGAGGGGGGTAACAGTCGTATCTTTATCACAACCAAATCCCATAGAAACTCCCAACAGAGAGGACAATAACAACCATAGGGATGATATGCACAATAAGCAGTAAGAGAAAAAGGTCACCATAAAGTAGAGGGGGAGTTCAAATATTATTACCACACCATACTCTCCTTGGTGGCAACCCTTTGACTTCAGTCATCAAAGCTCCTGGACCTCCCGACACAATTTGTTACACTCATCAGGGGAGAGACAGTAGCCAGTAGAGCAGTTAGATCTTACTCATGAATAATGCTGGGCAAATACAGAAACATCCGGGCGGTGTATTTTATTAACCATAGGATACATTCTATGTGTATAGCTCTTCATTTGGCCTTATCATTTTTATAGGGACATGTTCTCACTCATACATTGTTCCTGCCTACAGACTGCCTTTATTCAGGCTTTGAGCGGGATGGGTTGTTTAGGCCTTGTGCGCACTAGGCGTTTTTGCTGCGTTTTTAGCGGCGATTTTTACCGCGTTTTTGTGCTGAAAACGCAGTGACATTGCTTCCCCAGCAATGTCTATGGGTTTTCAGAAATGCTGTCCGCACACAGCGTTTTTTTGTAGCTGCGTTTTTGTGGTGACCACAAAAATGCAGCATGTCAATTATTTCTGCGTTTTTCACTGCGTTTTTCACCCATTGAGTTCAATGAGATGTTCAACAACGCAATGAAAAACGCATATAGCTGCGTTTCTATGACTAAAACGCAGCTATAAACGCAAGGGGTGGGCAGTAAAGTGACGTGTAGAGGAAGAGGATTCCTTCTGTTGGTAAACACAGAAGCATGAATCCTCCCGGTACCATCACCGCTGCATCCACAACCCGCCCGGTGCCATGTCAGCTCCGTGCGGCGCCATGTCTGGGCGGGAGGTGGAGGCAGCGGCGAAAACAAAAGTGAACAGTAGAAAAAAAAAATGTCATATATACTCACCTGTCTGCAGGGTCCCGGTGCCATGCCCGCTCCCAGCTCCTGTCCCGGTACCGCCGCTTTGGCTGTGTGCAGTCTCCCCGGGGCACGTACGAAGCTTGCAGGACCTGGCGGTGGATCACTTGATGCAGTCACCTGACGCATCAGCTGATCGTAATTCTCGCGGTGTCGCCGGCTTTTTCGCGCCCGGCCGGCTATCAGCTGATCCTGCCGTCAGGAGACTTCATCAGCTGATTACCGGCAGCTCCTGCAGCGATGGGACAGGATCAGACTCTCATCCGATAGCTCCAGGAGCTGCCGGTAATCAGCACAGACGTGAGTATTTATTTATTTTTTATTTTTTTTTATACTTCAGCTGATTGTATAATTGGCTTTTATACAATCAGCTGATGTGTGATGTGATTCACGTCCTTTAACCTGACACATCATCTGATCGCTTTGCCTTCCAGCAAACCGATCAGATGATATTGGATCCGGATTGGACGGCGAGGGACCCTTGACCCAGGATTACTGCGGAGGGGGGGGGGTCTTTATTTCAATAAAGATGGAGTCACTAATTGTGTTGTGTTTTATTTCTAATAAAAATATTTTTCTGTGTTGTGTTTTGTTTATTTTTTATCTTTACTAGAAATTCATGGTGGCCATGTCTAATATTGGCGTGACACCATGAATTTCGGGCTTAGGGCCAGCTGATAATATACAGCTAGCCCTAACTCCATTATTACCCAGCGAGCCACAGTCACCAGGGTAGCTGGAAGAGTTGGATACAGCGCCAGAAGATGTCGCTTCTATGAAAGCGCCATTTTCTGGGGCGGCTGCGGACTGCAATTCGCAGCGGGGGTGCCCAGAAAGCTTGGGCACTCTGCACTGCGGATTCCAATCCCCAGCTGCCTAGTTGTACCTGGCTGGACTCAAAAATTGGGCAAAGCCTATGTCATTTTTTTTAAATTATTTCTTGAAATTCATGAAATAAAAAAAAAAAAAGGGCTTCCCTATATTTTTGATTCCCAGCCGGGTACAAATAGGCAGCTGGGGATTGGGGGCAGCCTGTACCTGCCTGCTGTACCTGGCTAGCATACAAAAATATAGCGAAACCCATGTCATTTTTTTTTTCTTTTTGGGCAAAAAACTCCTGCATACAGTCCTGGATGGAGGATGCTGAGCCTTGTAGTTCTGCAGCTGCTGTCTGCTCTCCTGCATACACTAGTTCTGCAGCTGTCTGCTCTCCTCCATACAATGAACATTTTGAAGAAGGAAATGACATCAGACCTTTTTTTTTTTCTTTTCATCAACCATCTTTAATGGCATTGTGCACTGATTAAAAACGCAGTGAGCAAAAACGCAGCAAAAATCGCACCACATCGCGGTAAAAACGCATGCGTTTTTGTCGCGTTTTTTTAGCTGCGGGTGCGTTTTTTGAGACAAAAGCGCACAAAAAAACGCAGCGTGAAAAAAACGCCTAGTGCGCACATACCCTTAGGCTACACTCATGAACGTGTTTTTCTCTGCTATGTGTGCTTTGAATTAAGCTATATCTCCCCCTGAATTCTTTTGGGAGGTTTATGACCGCATAATAACAGTTTATTGATTAATAACTGTAATTGGTTCCCCCCCCCCCCCCTCCCCGGTTATTTCTCCTATGAGAATTCACTTTGTGACACTGCATGTTTCATTACAGCTTATTTGTTTGTCTGTCAGTGTGCTTTTTATTGTTAGTCATTAATAAAAGTTATATTTTACTTTTTGGCAGACACATATCAGTATTGCCCTGCTAAGGACCAAAATACTCAACGAGAAACGAATAACATGAACACTGTACTATTCGTGCGAGTAACAAAAATCGCTCATCACTAATTATAACTAATGTACTCAATGAGTCCATTAGAGAATTTTAGATCTAAAAGCACAATCTATTTAGTTTCTATCTTTAGAAACGATTTTTTTTAATGTCTCCTCCACAGATATAAACATTTATGTCGTCTGTTCCCCCAATATGGAAACTTTTGAGATTACAATGATGGAAGTCATGAAAATGTAGTGGAATTGGATGCCATTTATCACTGTTTTTATATTTTTAACATGTTCAAGGGCACAGACTTTTAGCTATTGAGTCGGTATGCCTACATGGGCAAGGTTGCAGGGAGAGGTTGCTAAGTAGATGACTGACGTGGCATTGCAAGTAAGATTATGCACAATTCTATATCTTTTCAAACCTTTTGAGTCAGAAAAAGAGAATGTCCTGAACATGTATAAGGTGGGCCATAAGTATGGATGCATACACTCTGATAAAAAAAAAAAAGTTGAATTAAAAATGGCTGCTTTGCAGATGGCCACCATGGGCATGACCCGGCCTCAAATGTTTTGCCCCTCCCATGTACTAATAAGCCACAAACGGTAAGGTGATATCATCAGGGTGTATCCATATTTATGGCCCACCCTTTATTTACATTCAGAACAATTACTGCATGCCAGCGGCTGGCTGCCAAATTTTGGCATGGGGGGAAAGTACACAGGAGTGGCCCATGAATAGCAACCCATTCTTAATAGGAATCTGTCATTAGGTTTTACTGATATATAAAGTACAGCCACCGCCTTTAAGACTTCTTTTACAGTAATCTAGTAAGCTGCATGTATTTCCCCAAGCCCCTCTGCATAGTACAGAAAAAGAGCTTTTATTATACCCACCGCCATTGCGGTACGGTCCGATGGGCATCTCTGGTCTTGATCCAGTGCAGCTTCTTCTTACAATCGCCATCGCCATTAGGCTGAGGAAAGTATTGCAGTGTGCATGTGGCGGCTTTATTTCTGGGTAATCAGCACTCTTTAGCCTTACCCAGCCCTTGCCAGATCAAAGAGAAGTATGCCTGTGCAGGAGCGAGGTCGGGAAACACATGTGGATGACGTAGGACACATCCGCTACACAACGCAGGGAAAGGCAATGGCTCTTGTAGGAAGAAAAAAGGCTCCAGATCAAGACCAGAGGTCCCCATCGGACTTGGTCGCCAGCTGTGGATATAAAAAAAAGCCCTTATTTGTGCTATGCTTGGGGTCATACACGCAGCTTACTATAATGCTGTAAAAGCAAATTTAAAAGTAGTGGCCGTACTTTATATTAGGAAAAACCTTGTGACAGGTTTATGTTCAGCTGCTTCATAGGCTGTGTTCACTCAGCCATATTGTCTGTGAGTACGGCCTGTGGAAAAAACTGACAGCACTTGGACCGGTTCCTATGAGCTCTTGCACTTCTCAGGTGTCATACATGGGTACGTATTACAAACTTTAAGCCAGATATACGCTTTCAAATATGTAGTAAAGCAATGTACACTGTTCTTTTCTACACTCCTCAAAAAAACATATTTTTGTGTCGTGGTCACGGGCGGCCTAGCCTGCCTCCGTTGCCCCGTGGCGTACAGAAAATGGCAGAGAAGAGATGATGGAGGTAGTTGTGAGGTGGTTGTCGTGACGCCACCTGGGGTATGCGGTCAGGGAATGGGCCGCCGCTGCTGTCGGTGTCCTCCGGGGCAGATGGCAGTAGCAGCCAGGGATGGGATTGCTCTCCACAGGTAGAACGGGCCCCAGGGAGGATGATGAGGGGAGTAGTAATGGCAGCAGGGAGTGGCAGTACGGGTAATAAAGAGTCCAAGTCTATAGTTGCGGTTCCAGGTTGTTTACTCACTTGTACGATGCCGCTCACTCAGGTAATACCGGTCACTTCCTATGATGGGCTCCATCTAACCCAAATCCCTTTAGAGATCAGTCGGGTTTGGTGTTCAGTGGGTTTCTCCTTGTAATGCCTGTCTGTAGATCCCCTGGCTTGAACCTACGAGGGGACCCTGGATTTCACGAGATGTACTCTTGTCCCTATCTGCAGGTGCTGCGGTTCCGATGTGGGGTCCGGCTTGAAGCGAGGCTCCGGATCCTTTATGGCATTGTGCTCAGGCGCTATGTGGCCAGGGAAGATTGACACTTTCCCCATCCGGGCATATTCTGGAAATCCAATGTGAAGTATGATCTTTCCTAGGGTCCTGCCACCCTGTGTGGTGTCGACTCCGTAGGGAGCAAGTTCACTCTCCCTATGGCAACCGTGTGAGCTCTCTCCTCCTTCCCACCGGAGCACCTGTAAGATGCAACTGCTCCCATCCTCTCCTGCTGGAGAACTCTCTAACTGTTCTGTTGGCTCCTGACTCACCCTACTAGCTGCACCTCACCCCTCCCAGGTCCTAAGCTAGTGGGACTGGAGCCCCAGTTGAGGGCATCCTGTAAATGCCACTCTGTCGGCGACCCCTTTATCAACCGACCCTAGTTTAGTCCCCAGTAGGAACAGGGCAACCTAGTGTGTAATGTGGTGAAACCTGGACTGACCTCCTCAGGAGGTAATGGCAGATACTATAACAGCTTTTAAAAAAGGGCTGGATGATTTCCTCAGTACACACAACATTGTTGGTTACAAGTGACTTAGGGACAAAATGTCGAATTGGTGGAGGAAGGTTGAACTGGATGGACCTAGGTCTTTTGTCAACCTATGTAACTATGTAAAAGGGAACGGGGTTTAGCATTACACCCAATGTTAGGTGCCATATTCTGTGGCGACTGAAGCCTCAGGGGCGCCACACATACGTCTATGAATATTTTTTGTGTATTTTTTCAGATACTTGATCAACCAAGTCACCAATGTAAACTTCAACTCCACATCAACAAATAGTGGTTATAGTATATGATGTACCAGTCACTTATCCTGTGTATATCATATGATGTCCAGATATTCTACCAGTCACATGTTAATTGTATATAACATGAGATATCTGTACATACAGTATATTACATAGAGTTTACAGAATAATACATTTCTAGCATATATACAGGGCTGAAATAAGTATTGAACATGTAACTGATTTTAGTAAATGCCATTGAAATGAATTTCTTACCAGATGTCGGTAACAACCCATCCAATCCACACAGGCAAATAAATCAAACCACCGATGTCCATAACTTAAGTGATTTGTAACGAAATAGAGAAAAAGTATTGCACACACTTACTGAAATTTAATTAATATTTTGCACAAAAGCCTTTGTTTGTGATGAAGCTTCAAGACACTTGCTGCCATATGCTGAAAAATACCCTCACACCATGATGTTCCCATCTCAAAACTTCACTGTTGGTATGTGTTGTTTTTTTTTTATTATTTGCTTCCAAAGTGTTCAATTTTTGTCTCATCTGACCAGACTATGTTCGCCCATTATTTCACAGACTTGTCTAAATGTTGTTGAGCAAACTTTAAACATGCTTGAATATACACTTTGGTCAAAAATTGAGTCTTTCGTGGTGAGCGTGCATACAGGCCATGGAGGGGGGTGTATTGCGTATTGTTTTCTTTGCAATAAGGCTGTGTGCGCACGTGTGCAATTTTCCTGCATTTTGGCTGCGTTTAAAACTGCAGCGCCTCAATGACAAAATGCATGCGTTGTGCTTCCCCAGCAAACTCTATGAGAAGTCTGCAAATTTCCAAACGCACGTTGCTTTTTTTTAGACAGCATTTTGGATGCCAAATATTTGACAAAATCGAAGCAACATGTCACTTATTTTGTGCATTTTGGTTGCATTTTTCACCCATTGAAATGAAGAGGTGTGTCAAAACGCAACCAAAACGTTTAGCTGTGCACTTGCACTGCATTTTTGTTGCATTCTGCATGCTTTTTTCACAAACAAAACAGGTTTTTCGGTCTCTCTCTCTGTCGATGTCGGTCTCACTCTCTCTGTCTGTCGGTTGGTCTCTCCCTCGCTCTGTCGGTCGGTTGGTTTCTCCCTCTCACGCCCTCTCTCATACTCACCGATCACTGGCGTGGCGTGGGGCTGCACAGCTGTCACACTGCTCCAGCGTCTTCTCCTGCTTTTGAAAATGCCGGCCGCTCATTATTCCACCTCATACTCACTGCCTCACCCGCACACCGGCGCCTATGATTGGTTGCAGTCAGAAGAGCCCCTACGCTGAGTGACAGCTGTCTCACTGCAACCAATCACAGCCGCCAGTGGGCGGGTCTATATTGTGCAGTAAAATATATAAATAAAAAATTTAAAAATACGGCGTGCAGTCCCCCCTAATTTTGATACCAGTCAAGGTAAAGCCACATGGCTGAGGGCTGGTATATTCAGGATGGGTAGCCCCACGCTATGTGGCGCACCAAGCCTAAAAATATTAGCCAACAGCCGCCCGAAATGCCGCGTCCATTAGATGTGACAGTCCAGGGACTCTACCCGGCTCATTCCCATTGCCCTGGTGCGGTGGCAATCGGGGTAATAAGGAGTTAATGGCAGCCCATAGCTGCCACAAAGTCCTAGCTTAGTGATGGCAGGTGTCTATGAGACACCCCCCATCACGAAACTGTAGTGAAATATATAAACACAAACACCGAAAAATCCTTTATTTGAAATAAAAGACGAAAAAAACACCCTCTTTCACCACTTTAATAATCCCCAAACACTCCTCCAGGTCTGACGTAATTTACACGAGATCCCACAACGTTTCAGCTCTGCTACATCGGAAGCTGACAGGAGCGGCTGTAGAGCACGACCGCTCTCCGTGAGCTTCACGGAGCAACTGAAGTGAGTCACGCTGTCAGCGGTGACGTCGCTCAGGTTCCCCGCGGCCGCAGCTGGATCCTCCAACTGTCTCAGGTGGAGGACTTCAGCTGTGGCCGCAGGTAACCTGAGTGACAGCACCATTGATTGTGCGGCTCACTTCAGTCACTCAGGTGATTTGCAATCACAGGTGAGTCCTTCACTTGTGATCACAAATGAGGCCGCGACATAGAGAGCCGCGTGATGACAGTGAACTCGGGTGAAGATCTTATGTCACTGCTGCGGACCCCTGTGTTCTGGCACTGACCTCAGAGGTTCATCTGAGTTCATTACAGCACACAGAGATAGAAGATGGGCTCAAGAGCAATTGGTGGAACAAGCCACTAATTTGAAGGACGTTGTGCAGGAGAAAGGGGGATCTGCTGAAAAATATTATGCCAGGCTCCAAAGAGTCTCTCGGATCTCGGGTTCACTACGACCAATAAGTCACAAGCCAACCTCCTAATCACCACCTTTTTTGAAGGTCTGCAAACAGACCTTAAGGACATGGTAATGTCCACTCGACCCGAGATCATAAATCCTCCTGCCAAAGATGCTATCCTGGTTGTTAAAAGCTTCCAGAGAAGCCTGGTAAAACATCCAGCCCCGAAATTTAAATAGAATACCCCAGCACTGGTGTATACTAACACACCAGCGCAGCCCTTACCACAGCCCATGCCCCAACAGGGCCCAAACCCTGTCTATGTACCTTCAAACCACAGTGTCAACAAGAATACTGCCCTATGCAGCAGCAGCCATAATACTTTCAGCCACAGCATATTCAGCCACAACATAACCTTGTTATGACAATAATCAACGTGGCCATCAAAACCAATGTCTTATCTGTTGGCGTTGTGGCCAGCCCGGTCACTTCCAGAGAAGGTGCCGTACCCTAAAAGAGTGTGGCCGGGTACCCTCAAAACCATAACCAAAACCTGCAGCACATAAATGCACAATGAAGGTGTGGCCAATCAAATTCTGTCGTGATGGTCAGTTCAAATCAGGGTTTTTCTACATCTGTAACTTTAGATGTCACAGGGACCTCTATTAAATTCATGGTGGAGACTAGGGCGGTCAATTCTATTGTTAAAATATTTGATATACCACCTGATCACACCCTGCCCCTTTCTGATGATGTCCTTACCCTAGTGGGCGTAGATGGATTACCCACTACGCATACATTGACCGGTACCGGATGGATCTTTCCCTGTAATTCACAACCAGTTCGTGTTGTCAAAAAATCTTTCGAGTCAATTTATTAAAATTTGATTTGTTGAATAAATTAAAGGTCGCTATAAATTAAGATGGAGAAGGAGGTATTACTCTCACCCTGACTAAAGTAAGTTTCCCAGAAGGGTGTGAGGAGACTTGCCTCCTACGGGTACTTCTTACTGTGATGCTCTCTATGCCATGTGCTGATGAATCTGATGTAGACCATTATGGTCAAAAGGGCCTAATGATGTGGGTAAACTCCCTGTAGATCTAGTAATGATCTATCTGAAGCCAGGTGTGCCTTTTTCCTGGAGTATCACAGTATCCCTTTAAATCAGTCCAAGAAGCGGGTCTCCAAGGCCAAGTTGACACTGCAGCGAGACGTGAGAGTGACAGGGAAAGGTGGGGGCTAAGTCAGCTCCTAAGAAAAAAACTGACGAAGAAGAGAAAAAGGAAAATAAAATGGTTTCAGCAGAGATTTGCAAGGCTGCATGTGTTTCACTTTTTACTGATGAGTGTTTCTTGGCTGGTTGGGTGGGTTTTGTTTAACCCTTAGAGTTCAGGATTTCACCAGATATTATTAATAGTATCCTGCTAATATCTAAATAATTAAATTAACTTTGCAGGGAAAATTAGATTTTTTGAAATATGCAAATTAGGGTTTTTTTGTTTTTATGGTCATCTTTTTGTTTTGTGTTTCTGCATACAAATTGCCAGTATTAATTAGTTTTCTTTTCTTTTACAGATACAGAATATATATGAATCGTGTTGTCTATTGTAAGGTTTCAAAATTTTCCAGCAGTAGAAGGCACAGCAGACATATTGGATAGATGATCTAATGCATATTTCTTTAGTTTTTGTTTTTATAGATGGACAGACATATTGGATAGATGATCTAATGCATATTTCTTTTTTTTGTTTTTATAGATGGAACAAGATGCTGGTCGATTCTACACTGGAAATATCACGGTTTACACAACATGAGGTAGTGTACATTTGAACCACTCCCTCCCCTTCTATCGGTACAGGAGGAAGTGACATATTAATCCCCTCTCTAGTGGGTGAAGCAGAGGTAGGTAAGATAGTCAAAATGTGTATGTAGGATGTAGATCTTTCCTGTTGTCAAATGAGCTAGGTATGCTGTAGATAAAGTCTAAATCTGAGCTGATGGAATCGGATGGAGATCCCCGCACAGGTGCAGCTGACCAAGAAGCAGTGAACGGGCCTAGAGTTGAGGAGTCCTTTACCAATGCATATGGACCATACCTCGGTGGCACCTGTCACGTCAGTGACTTCTGTTACTCCTTGTGTTCTTAAATCCCTACAGGAACAAGCGAATCAACAAGGAATGGAGTGCGAGATGCAGGGAGCCAGCTGACTGAGGAAGGTCTGTGGATAAAGGGCGGTAAGCTTTCTCTGCCATGAGATCTCTTCTCAATGATGGCCCAGGTAACATGGACTAAAATCTGTGAAAGACGAATATCAGTGTGTGCTTTGGTGATGCCAGGGTTCAGTACCCAGGTGGGCAGACTCACCCGGTCTTGTAAAACACGTTCTTAAAACAATGAGACAAAACTGAAAAGAGTTCACAGAAGCACCCTGCACCTGCTCTACCCATTTTTAGAGACCGCAAACTGATTATAGATGTATATCATGAGCACGTTGTATGCAAGTCTGTGCGTGTTGTGTAGATTTCTTTCCAGGTTTGGTCAGAGGCATTCCAGTGCAGAAAGCAACATCATTGCTGAAAATCCACATAATGCAAGTGGTATGTAAAAAAAAACACAAAAAACAAACAGGTCTCTATGTAAAATGATTTTTTTGGTTTAACACAAGGCACGTACAATTTTCATATGATTGACTAAATAGTGAAATAAACAAGTGTATTTTCTAATTCCAGATCCTAAATCAGGGTTTGTAGTATATGGTTTTCAGTCAGGACACTGATTAATCCTAAAGGGACAAGCGAGAAAGAGTCATGAGTCAAGATTAGATGAGTTGATCCAGCTTGTCCCCACCATAGAAATTTCGATGAAGCTCAATGGCAGGACAACATGGATTCACGCCTCACATTACAGAAGGGTCGATCCACCGGAGCTGCACTGAGCATCCTGCTCATTCTGTATAATTGAGTATTTTTCAATAAACGAGTCCAGTCTATGACATTGGCTCATACGGTGAACACGTTTTGTGTGATCATTGTCTGATTCAGTAATATCTGCACAGATACAGTCATATGAAAAAGTTTGGGCACCCCTATTAATGTTAACCTTTTTTCTTTATAACAATTTGGGTTTTTGCAACAGCTATTTCAGTTTCATATATCTAATAAATGATGGACTCAGTAATATTTCTGGATTGAAATGAGGTTTATTGTACTAACAGAAAATGTGCAATCTGCATTCAAACAAAATTTGACAGGTGCATAAGTATCGGCACCCTTAGCAATTTCTTGATTTGAACACTCCTAACTACTTTTTACTGGCTTACTGAGGCACTAAATTGGTTTTGTAACTTCATTGAGCTTTGAACTTCATAGGCAGGTGTATTCAATCATGAGAAAAGGTATTTAAGGTGGCCACTTGCAAGTTGGTCTCCTATTTGAATCTCCTATGAAGAGTGGCATCATGGGATCCTCAAAACAACTCTCAAATGATCTGAAAACAAAGATTATTCAACATAGTTGTTCAGGGGAAGGATACAAAAAGTTGTCTCAGAGATTTAAACTGTCAGTTTCCACTGTGAGGAACATAGTAAGGAAATGGAAGAACACAGGTACAGTTCTTGTTAAGCCCAGAAGTGGCAGGCCAAGAAAAATATCAGAAAGGCAGAGAAGAAGAATGGTGAGAACAGTCAAGGACAATCCACAGACCAGCTCCAAAGACCTGCAACATCATCTTGCTGCAGATGGTGTCACTGTGCATTGGTCAACAATACAGCACACTTTGCACAAGGAGAAGGTGTATGGGAGAGTGATGCGAAATAAGCCGTTTCTGCAAGCACGCCACAAACAGAGTCGCCGGAGGTATGCAAAAGCACATTTGGACAAGCCAGTTACATTTTGGAAGAAGGTCCTGTGGACTGATGAAACAAAGATTGAGTTGTTTGGTCATACAAAAAGGCGTTATGAATGGAGGCAAAAAAACACGGCATTCCAAGAAAAGCACTTGCTACCCACAGTAAAATTTGGTGGAGGTACCATCATGCTTTGGGGCTGTGTGGCAAATGCCAACACCGGGAATCTTGTTAAAGTTGAGGGTCGCATGGATTCAACTCAGTATCAGCAGATTCTTGATGAATAGTGACGACGTTGCAGTTACGCAGGGGGTGGATATTTCAGCAAGACAATGATCCAAAACACCAATCCAAATCTACTCAGGCATTCATGCAGAGGAACAATTACAATGTTCTGGAATGGCCATCCCAGTCCCCAGACCTGAAAATCATTGAACATCTGTGGGTTGATTTGAAGCGGGCTGTCCATGCTTGGCGACCATCAAACTTAACTGAACTGGAATTGTTTTGTAAACAGGAATGGTCAAAAATATCTTCATCCAGGAACTCATTAAAAAGCTACAGGAAGCGACTAGAGGCTGTGATTTTTGCAAAAGGAAGATCTCCAAAATATTAATGTCACTTTTATGTTGAGGTGCCCATACTTATGCACCTGTCAAATTTTGTTTAAATGCAGATTGCACATTTTCTGTTAGTACAATAAACCTCATTTCAATCCAGAAATCTTACTGAGTCCATCATTTATTAGATATATAAAACTGAACTAGGTGTTGCAGAAACCCAAATTGTTATAAAGAAAAAAGGTTAACATTACTAGGGGTGCCCAAACTTTTTCATATGACTGTATATAGCTAATTCGATCCATGCCTCTGATACTCTGAATGAAGATACCATTAGCTATCTTCACCTAAATTTCTCCTTTGACGCTGCCAGAGGGTGCATTTTGTTTGTACAATTACAGAATGCAGCGTGCGCACATACCCTAATGCTACCTGCTTATTCCAGGTCTTTCTCTAGCTCTCCACAGTTAGTCCTTTGCTCTTGGTCACCTCTTCTGATAATTTTTTTCACTCCTCTGTCTGAAATCTTGAGACAAGCACCTAGGTGTAGCCGGTTTATGGTGAAATGTTCTTCTTTTCAATTCTAGATTATGGCCCCAAAAGTGCTGACTGGAATTTTTTGTAGTTTAGAAATCTTCTGTATCCAATGCCATCAGTATGTTTTGCACAAGAAAGCTGCAAAAGTCGTGAGACAGCCCATTGATTTTACCCATCAGGCAACGTTTCTTGTATGGCACCTTGGTAATGAGTCACTTTTTTATAGGACATCAGTTGAACCAGCTGCTATTTTTCAATAAGTTGCAGGATTGCTTTCTAATTACTGATAAGATTTCAGCTGGTGTCATGACTTTCCATGGCTTTTTGCACATCTTTCTTTATGCATTCAATACATTTTTCCTGTTATTTCTCATTATTACACATCACTTAATTTATGGACAGCTACGGTTTGATTTCTCTTTCCTATGTGGACTGGATAAGTTGTTACCAACATCTGATGAGAAACTGTCAAACATGGTGGTGGCAGCATCATGGTTTGGGCCTGCTTTTCTTCAGCAGGGACAGGGAAGATGGTTAAAATTGATGGGAAGATGGATGGAGCCAAATACAGGACCATTCTTGAAGAAAACCTCTTGGAGTTTGCAAAAGACCTGAGACTGGGATGGAGATTTGTCTTCCAACAAGACAATGATCCCAAACATAAAGCAAAATCTACAATGGAATGGTTCACAAATAAATGTATTCAGGTATTAGAATGGCCAATTCAAAGTCCAGACCTGAATCCAATCAAGAATCTGTGGAAAGAGCTGAAAACTGCTGTTCACAAACGCTCTCCATCCAACCTCACTCAGCTCGAGCTGTTTGCAAAGGAAGAATGGGCAAGAATTTCAGTCTCTTGATATGCAAAATTGATAGAGACAAACTCAAGCGTCTTGCAGCTGTAATCGCAGCAAAAGGTGACACTACAAAGTATTAACTTAAAGGGGACGAATAATATTGCACGCCCCACTTTTCAGTTATTTCAGTTATTCTTCACCACAACATTAAAATTTTTATCTTTATGTTTGAAGCCTGAAATATGGGAAAAGGTTGAAAAATTCAACAGAGCCTAATACTTTTGCAAGGCACTGTAGCTCTCAATATACGAGGGGCTGCTGATAAGTCTGAGTTTACCCAGTAAGAAACGAGATAGGATGATGAAACTTTACATTTATTCCACATACTCTCCACTGATGTCAACACACTTCTTACATTGGTATTCCAAGTTCTGTAAGCCTAGCAAAAAGAAGGATTTCGGTTGTGCCTCAAACCAGGCATCTGTAGCAGCTATGGAATCCGAAATGGTGTGAAATTTGGTACCCTTGAGGTCTTTCTTCAAGTTTCCAAACAGATGATAGTCAGAGGGAGCTAGATCTGGTGAATAAGGTGGGTGGTCAACCAGCTGGAAGCCCAGTTCTGACAGTTTTGTTGTGGTCACTTGTGCAGTGTGAGTGGAGGCATTGTCTTGCAGGAACAAGATTCCTTTGGACAGCTTGCCGCACCTTTTGGCCTTCGGAGCTGCCTTTAGTTGGTCCAAAAGTTCAATGTAATAGCTTGCATTGATGGTGGAACCCTTTTGAAGGTAGTCCACTTGCAGCACACCCTCCTTATCCCAGAATACAGACACCATCACCTTAGTGGCTGATTTTTGCATCCAGAACTTCTTTGGACGAGGAGAACCACTGTGCCTCCACTCTTTTGATTGTTCCTTGTTTTCAGGGTCATACAAATAAATCCAGGTCTCATCCATAGTGACCAGTCGATCCAGGAAGTTCTTATCAGTCTGGAAACATTGACAAATGGACCTGGAAGTTTAGGGTCCCACTTTGCAGATAGCTTCCTCTAAAATATCCAAATGTTCATGGATAAGGACACAAACACATTCACGGGAAATCCCCATGATGTCTGCTATTGCTTTAGCTGAAATTCGTTGATTCTCAGTATGAGGTTGTGCACAGCATTGCCGATCTCCAGAACAAGAACCACTCTCGGTCGTCCATGACGTTCCTCATCACTGGTGCTGAAGTGGCCAGTTTTAACTGTGGAATATGAAGTGTATTGATTCCCCAATGTCTGCGAGATATCACCATGAATATCCTTTGTGGACTTTCCTTGCAGAAACAAGAATTTTATCACTCCTCTGCTCTCAGTTGCTGTGAATATTGCATTAGACTCCGCCATTTTGTTTTTCCACGTGCGTAGAACACCGTTGCCATAAGATTTAAACATGAAATTTTGAAAACATATATTAGACACATAAGACTTTCATGTGATGTAGTATGTGTTACCATAGAAACAAAAAAAGATCACAAAGCTAAAGACTTATCAGCAGACCCTCGTACAGGATGAGCACCCACATAGCTCTCAATATACAGTATTAGCCCTCACAAAGCTCTCTATATAAAGGATGAGCCCTCACGTAGCTCTCTATATAAAATATGAACCCCCACATAGCCCCCTATATAAAGTATGAGCCCTCACATAGCTCTCTATATACAGGATAAGCCCTAACATAGCTCTCTATATACAGGATGAGCCTTCACATAGCTCTCCATATAAAATATGAACCCCAGATAGCACCCTATATACAGGATAAGCCCTCATATAGCCCCCTATATACAGTATGAGCCCTCACACAGCTTTCTATATAAAGGTGAGCCCTCACATAGTTCTCTATATAAAATATGAACGCCACATAGCTCTCTATATACAGTATGAGCCCTCTAATAGCTCCCAATACACAGGAGGGTCCCCTACATAGGTCTATATACAGGATAAGCCCTCAAATAGCCCTCTATATGCAGTAGGAGCCCTCACCTAGACCCTCTATATGCAGTATGAGCCCTCACCTAGCTCTCTATATAAAGGATGAGCCCTCACATAGCTCTCTATATCAAATATGAACCACCACATAGCCCCCTATATATAGTATAAGCCCTCACATAACCCCCTATATACAGTATGAACCCTCACATAGCTTTCTATATAAAGGATGAGCTTTCACATAGTTCTCTATATAGAATATGAACCTCACATACCTCTCTATATACAGTATGAGCCCTCACATAGCTCCCAATACACAGGATGGTCCCCTACATAGCTCTCTATATAAAGGATGAGCCCTCACATAGTTCTCTATATACAGGATAAGCCCTCACATAGCTGTCTATATCAAAAATGAACCCCCACAGTCCCCTATATACAGTGTAAACCCTCACATTGCCACTATATACAGGAAAAACCCTCACACAGCTCTCTATATACAGGATGAAACCTCATATATCTCTCTATATTCAGGATGAACCTTCACATGGCTACCTTTATACAGTATGAGCCCTTAGATAGCCCTATATACAGGATGAGCATGCACATAGCTTCCAAGATGCGGGATGAGCCATCACATAGCTCGCTATATACTGGATGAGCCCTCACACAGCTCTCTATATACAGGATAAGCCCTCACATAGCTCCCTATATACAGGAGGAGACTGAACATAGCTCCCTATATACAAGAGGTGCCCACACATTTCTCTCTATACACAGGATGAGCCCCCATATAGCCCAGTATATACAGTATGAGCCCCCAGTCAGCCACCTATATACAGTATGATCCCCCACATAGTCTCCTATATACAGTATGAGCTCACACACAACCCCCTACATACAGCATAATCCCCCATAGCTTTCTATATACAGTATGAGCCCTCTATACGATATGAGTCCCCGGACAGCCCCTTAAATACAGTATGAGCCCCTGCATAGCCCCCTATATACAGTATAATCCTCACATAGCCCCCTATGTACAGGATTGGCCCTGCCATTACACACTATATAAAAGCATGGATTCCATAAACATATTAAGAAAAAAAACACACACAGACCTCACTTTCGTTCCTTTGGCACTCTGCTTTGGTCCACAAGACTCCACTTCTTCACACATGCTGGTACCAACTGATGATGCCACAGAACAGGCCACGGGACCTCAGCTGGAGCTGAGCTGCCATTCTGTATTGCCAGCAATGGAGCGCCAGGAAAGCTCCCAGTTCCGACATGTGCACAGCTGTTAATGGTGCAAACATTATAGTGAGGGTAATTGTGACGCCCTGGCCCCGCCAGGTGTCGCACACAGGGTAGGCCCCCCGCATAACACCTTCCCAAAAAGGGTTACACCAAAGCCAACCAAATCATAGTCACCCCCCTCAGGGTAGGACAGGCACACCAATGGGCGGGAGCAGGCGGATGGAGCACGCCCACCTAGGGGTCTAGAGAACCTGGGGCGGGAAAAGTAGTCAGTTCAAGTCTGAGTTGAAGTGGAGTTGAGTGGAAGTTGAAGGAGGAGAGGAGTGAAGCCTGTGACAGTGACAGTCTGTCACGTGGAAGTAGCAGCAGAGAGGCGTCGGGACGGAGCCCCGGCGTATTGGCTAGGTGGCAGACGGTTGTCCATATCTGACAGAAGTTGGGAAGACGGCTGCGGGAGATCCGAGGAGGACAGGGTTGGAGCCCGCCGGTACCGAGTACCGGAGATCTGAACCGGAAACTGTGCAGAGAGGGGGTACTTGGACCCTGAAGCCAGGACCGGAACTAAAGGCCTAGCTAATTAACCAATTGAGGGCAGGATTATAGGTCCTGTCCCAACCAAAGTCCCAAAAGCAGACAACCACCCACCGAGGGGGTAAGGGCATCCGCCAGGGCCCGTAGATCCCAAGGGTCAGCGTCAGCGGGCACGGTTCCCAACCAAAAGTACCGGGAGCGGACTCCCGTGTTCCATACCGGGAAGTCCACACACTACAAAACACAGTGCAGAGGAAAAGTGACACAGACCACCAGCCCGGGTGTGGGACCAGAGTAAACCTGGCCGCGGCGGCCGGTCACCAACACATTGGTTTACCGATTGGACTTGTGTGAAGTTATTTGTGAGTACATTGACATCCCCCGGTGTGTCCGGGCGCGCCGGCACCTGCAGTCACCATCCTCAACACAGAGACACTGAGAACTGGGGCAGCAATCCCTACCCACGGAGGGGTTAACATCCAGCTGCAAGCCCATCACCCCTGGGTGCTCCCCAGCAGCAGCGGTGGTGCTACATTTCACCACACACCATAGGTGGCGTCACAAAATCCTCGTATATAAACGTCCCCTTTTCATTCGAAGTGTCCGCGAGACCCCCCGGGTCCGGAGACCCCTCGAGCCACACTGCAGATCCGGATCCGATCAGCTCGGCTGCTGGTGTGAGGGCGGCACATAATCTCACTTGCCCTCATTATAATCTACCTATCAGTATGTAATAGACTAATCTGTACACTGTATGTGCTATGTTTTATTTACACAGATATATACTGTTATATGCACTGTACTAATCACACCTGCACATACAGGACCTCACATATATATGGAGCCAGGGTCGGACTGGGGTGTGAGGGGCCTACCAGGGAAATTGCCTCTAGGGGCCCGCACTATAGCTACTGTAAACGTTTTTATTACTTGATCATTTTCGGCTTCTCTCAGTATAACGTGCGACTTTTAGCAAATCCTACAGTGCGCAGAAGAGCCCTGTCCTGTGCCTGCAGATATCACAGGATTTCCTGTAGCCTCTTATTTATTGTAGTTAATAATGGAATCTATTATTTACAGTCAGTCGCAGGTTTTCTTACACACGGACATTCCTTGTCCTAGGAAAACCACCGAGTACAACAGCCAAACAATAATCAAAGAGAAGCAGAACGTTATCCAGCATCTTCATATGGAAACGTTTACTAACATTAATCCCCCTCTGCCCTCATCTGGGAAATCCCCTGTAAGGGTGCGTGCCCAGCCGTCCACGATCAGTGTTTGCAGCATGTTGGCTGTAGCATGGTTCAGCTGCATCCAAAACGCTGCGTTGTAAGTACAAGCACAGTGGAGGGATTTCTAGAAATCCCGTGCCCAATGTGATTCTTGTTTCCGCAGCAAACACTGACCTGCGGATCTTCTTTCTAGACCACAGCATGTCAATTGTTTGCTGCGTGATCATATGCTCCTCCGTATGGAGAACACAAGTGAAAGACCGCAGCGCACTGAAGCCTGATTGTGGGTATGAGCAGCTGCGGTCTCCTGCGGAGAACACTCGCAGCCCCGCAGGTCCGGACCCGCTCCATGCAGAACACAGTGAGTCCTGATCGTGGGCATATACCCTAAGGGGCACTTTGCACACTGCGACATCGCAGGCCGATGCTGCGATGCCGAGTGCGATAGTCCCCGCCCCCGTCGCAGCAGCGATATGTGGTGATAGCTGGCGTAGCGAAAGAAGGGAATTTTGTTTACTTACCGTAAATTCCTTTTCTTCTAGCTCCAATTGGGAGACCCAGACAGTGGGTGTATAGCTACTGCCTCTGGAGGCCGCACAAAGAACTACACTTAAAAGTGTAAGGCCCCTCCCCTTCTGGCTATACACCCTCCCGTAGGAGTACAGATTCCTCAGTTTTAGTACCAAAGCAAGAAGGAGGAAAGCCAATAACAGTTTCAAAAACAAATTCAATCCGATAACTAGATCGGAGAACTTAAGAAACAACGTGAACAACATGTGCACCCGAAAAAACGAAACCCTAAAAACAGATAGGGCGGGTGCTGGGTCTCCCAATTGGAGCTAGAAGAAAAGGAATTTACGGTAAGTAAACAAAATTCCCTTCTTCTTTTTCGCTCCTAATTGGGAGACCCAGACAGTGGGACGTCCAAAAGCAGTCCCTGGGTGGGTAAAAAGATACCACATGAACGGGCTGTCATACAGCCTCTTCCTACAGGTGGGCCACCGCCGCCTGAAGGACCTGTCTACCTAGGCTGGCGTCTGCCGAAGCGTAGGTATGCACTTGATAGTGTTTGGTAAACGTGTGCAGACTCGACCAGGTAGCCGCCTGGCACACTTGCTGAGCCGTAGCCTGATGCCTCAACGCCCAGGACGCACCAACGGCTCTGGTAGAATGGGCCTTCAGTCCAGATGGAATCTGAAGCCCAGCAGAACGGTATGTGTGAAGAATTGGTTCCTTGATCCACCGCGCCAGGGTGGATTTGGAAGCTTGCGATCCCTTATGCTGACCAGCGACTAGGACAAAGAGCGCATCCGAACGGCGTAGAGGCGCCGTGCGAGAAATGTAAATCCTGAGTGCTCTCACCAGGTCCAACAGATGTAAACCCTTTTCAAATTGGTGAACTGGATGCGGACACAAAGATGGCAAAGTGATATCCTGATTGAGATGAAAGGAAGAAACCACCTTGGGAGAAAACTCTGGAATTGGACGCAGTACTACCTTGTCTTGGTGAAATACCAGGAAGGGAGATTTGCAAGATAACGCCGCCAGCTCGGACACTCTTCGAAGAGACGTGACCGCTACAAGAAAAACTACCTTTTGTGAAAGCCGAGAAAGGGGAACCTCTTTCAAAGGCTCGAAAGGCGGCTTTTGAAGAGCAAGGAGAACCTTGTTCAGATCCCAGGGTTCCAATGGCCGTCTGTAAGGAGGAACGATATGACAAACTCCTTGGAGAAACGTGCGTACTTTAGAAAGCTGTGCCAAGCGCTTCTGAAAGAATACGGATAACGCGGAGACTTGACCCTTAAGCGAGCTAAGGGACAAACCTTTTTCCAACCCAGACTGCAGGAAGGAAAGAAAAATTGGCAATGCAAATGGCCAGGGAGAAAACCCTTGAGCCAAGCACCACGCTAAGAATATCTTCCACGTCCTGTGATAGATCTTAGCTGAGGATGGTTTTCTAGCCTGTCTCATTGTGGCAACAACTCCCTGAGATAAACCTGAGGCCGCTAGGATCCAGGACTCAATGGCCACACAGTCAGGTTCAGGGCCGCAGAATTCAGATGGAAAAACGGCCCTTGAGACAGCAGATCTGGACGGTCTGGTAGTGCCCACGGTTGGCCTACCGTGAGATGCCACAGATCCGGGTACCACGACCTTCTTGGCCAATTTGGAGCGACGAGTATGGCTCGCTGGCAGTCGGACTTGATTTTCCGGAGAACTCTGGGTAACAATGCTAGAGGTGGGAACACATAGGGGAGTCGGAATTGCGACCAATCCTGAACCAAGGCGTCTGCCGCCAGCGCTCGGTGATCGTGAGACCGTGCCATGAAAACTGGGACCTTGTTGTTGTGCCGTGACGCCATCAGATCGACGTCCGGCGACCCCCAGCGGCAACAGATCTGTTGAAACACGTCCGGGTGAAGGGACCATTCTCCTGCGTCCATGCCCTGGCGACTGAGAAAGTCTGCTTCCCAGTTTTCCACGCCTGGGATGTGAACTGCAGATATGGTGGACGCTCTGCTTTCCACCCACGTCAAAATCCGCTGGACTTCTTGAAAAGCTTGGCGACTGCGTGTTCCCCCTTGGTGGTTGATGTACGCCACCGCCGTGGAATTGTCCGACTGAATCCGAATCTGCTTGCCTTCCAGCCATTGTTGGAAGGCTCGCAGGGCAAGATAGATTGCTCTGATTTCCAGAACATTGATCTGCAAGGTGGACTCTTCCTGAGTCCACGTCCCCTGAGCCCTGTGGTGGAGAAACACCGCTCCCCACCCTGATAGGCTCGCATCTGTCGTGACCATTGCCCAGGACGGGGGAAGGAACGACTTTCCCTGTGACAATGAGTTGGGGAGAAGCCACCAACGTAGAGAGTCCTTGGCAGTCTGAGAGAGGGAGACAGTCCTGTCGAGGGACGTCGATTTCCCATCCCATTGGCGCAGAATGTCCCATTGGAGAGGGCGCAGATGAAACTGCGCGAACGGGACTGCCTCCATTGCTGCTACCATCTTTCCTAGGAAATGCATGAGGCGCCTCAGTGAGTGCGACTGGCTCTGAAGGAGAGATTGCACTCCAGTCCGTAGCGAGCACTGCTTGTCCAGTGGAAGCCTCACTATCGCTGATAGAGTATGAAACTCCATGCCAAGATAAGTCAGAGATTGGGTCGGGGTTAGATGAGACTTTGGAAAGTTGATAATCCACCCGAAAGTCTGGAGAGTGTCTAGCGCCACCTTCAGACTGTGTTGGCATGCTTCTTGAGAGGATGCCTTTATAAGCAGGTCGTCTAGGTACGGGATGACCGAGTGACCCTGCGAGTGCAGAACAGCTACTACTGCTGCCATGACTTTGGTGAAGACCCGGGGGGCTGTTGCCAGACCGAAGGGTAACGCTACGAACTGTAGGTGCTCGTCGTGTATGACGAAACGTAGGAAACGCTGATGCTCTGGTGCAATCGGCACGTGGAGATACGCATCTTTGATGTCTATTGATGCTAGAAAATCTCCCTGAGACATTGAGGCTATGACGGAGCGTAGGGATTCCATCCGGAACCTCCTGACTTTTACGTGTCTGTTGAGCAACTTCAGATCCAGGACGGGACGATACGATCCGTCCTTTTTTGGGACCACAAACAGATTGGAGTAAAAACCGTGACCCTGTTCCTGAAGAGGGACGGAGGTCACCACTCCTTCCGCCTTTAGAGCGGCCACCGCCTGCAACAGAGCATCGGCTCGGTCTGGTGGTGGAGAAGTTCTGAAGAAACGAGTTGGCGGACGAGAACTGAACTCTATCCTGTACCCGTGAGATAGAATATCTCTCACCCAACGGTCTTTGACATTTGCTAGCCAAATGTCGCCAAAGTGGGACAGCCTCCCACCGACCGCGGGTGTGGGCATCGGAGACCGCAAGTCAGGAGGACGTCGTTTTGGCAACGGTTCCTCCGGCTGGTCTTTTTGGGCGTGACTGAGACCTCCAAGAATTTGAACGTCTCTGGTCCTTTTGAGTCTTTTTTGACGAGGCGAATTGGGACCTGCCCTGTCCTCGAAAGGACCGATAACCAGACTGACCCCTCCTCTGTTGGGGCTTGTTTTGTCTGTGTTGCGGTAAGGAAGAGTCCTTACCCTTGGAGTGTTTGATGATTTCATCCAAACGCTCTCCAAACAATCGGTCACGAGAAAAAGGCAAATTGGTTAAGCACTTCTTGGAATGAGAATCTGCTTTCCAATGTCTCAACCACAGAGCCCTACGCAAAACAACTGAGTTGGCTGACGCTACTGCCGTGCGGCTTGTAGCGTCAAGAACAGCATTAATCGCGTACGACGCGAATGCCGCCATTTGCGAGGTCAATGGTGCTACCTGCGGGGCAAATGCACGTGTGACTGAGTCGACTCGCGCAAGCCCGGCCGTGATAGCTTGGAGTGCCCATACGGCCGCAAAAGAAGGCGCTAATGACGCTCCAATCGCTTCATAGATGGATTTCAGCCAGAGCTCCATCTGCCTGTCAGTGGCATCTTTAAGTGCCGCTCCATCTTCAACAGCAACCAAGGATCTGGCTGCAAGCCTGGAAATTGGAGGATCCACTTTTGGACACTGGGTCCAACCCTTGACCACTTCAGAGGGAAAAGGGTAGCGTGTATCTTTAAGTCGTTTAGGAAAACGCCTTTCAGGATAAGCGTGGGGTTTCTGGATTGCGTCTCTGAAGTCAGCGTGGTCCAGAAAAGTGCTTAATGTACGCTTAGGGTATCTGAAATGGATTCTCTCGTGCTGCGAAGCTGACTCCTCTACAGGAGGAGCTGGTGGGGAAATATTCAACATCTTATTGATGTTAAATATAAGATCATTAACTATTGCGTCACCATCTGGTGCATCTAGATTGAGAGCGGTCCCTGGATCAGAATCCTGATCAGTTAAGTCCGCCTCATCACCCATAGATTCATCCCGCTGGGATCCAGACCATTGAGATGAATGTGAGGGCCCGTCATAACGAGCCCGCTTAGGCTGCCCGGGGCCATCGTCCGAGTCAGAGTCTTCACCCTGAGGTGTAGATGCCCGTCCCGGAGCTAGGAGCTGAGGGGGACCAGGGGGCAATACATGCACAGTGTCCGTGGTCTGAAGTACAGGCCTAGCTCGCAATGTGTCAAGAATTTGTGACATAGTGAGAGACATTCTGTCAGCAAAAGCTGCAAACTCAGTTCCTGTCACCTGGACAGCATTCACAGGTGGTACACCCTGGGACACGTCCAGCAGAGGTCCCGACTGTGCAAGCGCCGCAGGGGCCGAGCACTGCACACAATGGGGGTCCGTGGAGCCTGCCGGTAGAAAAGTCCCACATGCGGTGCAGGAAGCATACAATGTCTGTGCCTTGGCACCCTTGCGTTTTACGGGCGACATGCTGCTGGCTCTCTGCATGTGAGAGAGTCTATAGCCAAAGGGCGACCAGCGCTATGCAGTACAAAGTATTTGTAGAAACAAAATACTAAGAATACTACGAGCACAAGAGGGGGTGAGCCCTGAGGGCTGCTTACCGCCCGCTGAACAGCGGGTAAGAGGCTGCAGAATGCCTTGTCTGGGTCTCCCCGGCTCCCCTCTGCAGCTCAGCGTGTCAGCAAGAATGGCTGCCGGCTTCTGTGGAGAGGGGCGGTCCGTGGGAGTTCCCAAACAAAAGTGCGGGAACAGTGTCCCCTCTGTGCTGACTGTGAGGGCTGGAGTATGTAAAAACGACTCCAGCCCTCAGCGCTGATGCACTGGCCAGCGTCCCGCCCCTCTCCTGACTGGCAGGTCTGTGGGCGGGAACGAACGAAAGCAGGCCGCAAAAGCCGGGGACTCGAGTTATCAGCGCGGCCGCCGTAAAAGCGCGGGCCGCGCTGAAGTCCCCGGCGCACCGCAAGTGCCAGCCGCGCCGCTGTTCGAGCGGCCGGCGCCCGAGTTCTAGACGTGGGCAGCGTCCCGCCCCTCTCCTGACTGGCAGGTCTGGGGGCGGGAACGAAAGGAAGCAGGCCGCAAAAGCCGGGGACTGTAGTTATCAGCGCGGCCGCCGTAAAAGCGCAGGCCGCGCTGAAGTCCCCGGCGCACTACAAGTGCCAGCCGCGCCGCAGTCCCAGCGGCCGGCGCGGCCTATTCCCATAAATGTGCCTGCTTCAGCAGAGCTGAATGAGGCCATGGCACAGGCGCCGCAGCGCTGATGTCCCCCGGCGCACTACAACACCCAGCATGCTGCGGTGTGAGCGCCAGATACACGGGGACACAGAGTACCTTGAGGAAGCAGGGCCATGTCCCTGATGTACTCCGCTCCATCCAGCATCTTCTCCAGGGGCTGTAGATGGAGCACGGTCTCTGTGCCTGGAGACCGGTAAATCCCACTTCACCCAGAGCCCTGTAAAAAGGGATGGGGAAGGAATCAGCATGTGGGCTCCTGCCGCCGTACCCGCAATGGGTACCTCAACCTTACAAACACCTCCGACATAAGTGGGGTGAGAAGGGAGCATGCTGGGAGTCTATATAGACCCTCTTTTCTTCCATCCGACATAGTCAGCAGCTGCTGCTGACTAAAAACAATGGAGCTATGCGTGCGTGTCTGACCTCCTTGCGCACAAAGCTAAAACTGAGGAATCTGTACTCCTACGGGAGGGTGTATAGCCAGAAGGGGAGGGGCCTTACACTTTTAAGTGTAGTTCTTTGTGCGGCCTCCAGAGGCAGTAGCTATACACCCACTGTCTGGGTCTCCCAATTAGGAGCGAAAAAGAAATTATCGCTACGCCAGCTTCACACACACACTCACCTGCCGTGCGACGTCCCTGTGGCCGGCGACCCGCCTCCTTGTTAAGGGGGCGGGTCGTGCGGCGTCACTGCGACGTCACACGGCAGGCGGCCAATCGGAGCGGAGGGGCGGAGATGAGCAGGATGTAAACATCCTGCCCACCTTCTTCCTTCCGCATATCCTACGGAAGCCGCAGTGACGCTGGTAGGAGATGTTCCTCGCTCCTGCGGCTTCACACACAGCGATGTGTGCTGCCGCAGGAGCGAGGAACAACATCGGACCGTCGCGTCAGCGTAATTATGAATTACGCCGACGCTGCACCGATGATACGATTACGACGCTTTTGCGCTCGTTAATCGTATCATCAAGGCTTTACAAACTGCGATGTCGCATGCGATGCCGGATGTGCGTCACTTTCAATTTGACCCCACCGACATCGCACCTGCAATGTCGCAGTGTGCAAAGTGCCCCTAAGAGTCAGTGTGTGGAGGTGTGAAGCATTACCACCAAATACACTTTACCATTTGGAGACTCTGGTGAATATTTGTCTTCACTATAGTTTCTAAACTAGTGTTACATGTTGGATAAACCCTTCACTAGTCCTGTGTATTCTGACAACACTGCTCTATAGACAGATCAGGCTTTTTTTTTACATATATAGTATTTATACTGAAGCTCCTCTTGTACTATCATCACATATAGAGGCCCCCTGAAGAGTAATTACATATAGCCTAAGATAATGACACTAACACTGGGGCACTGGGGGTACAGGATAATGACATTGACACTGGGGGTACAGGATAATGACACTGGGGTATAGGGCAATGTCACTGACACTGGGGTTACAGGATAATGACACTGACACTGGGGTTACAGGATAATGACACTGACACTGGAGGTACAGGATAATGACACTGACACTGGGGGTACAGGATAATGACACCGACACTGGGGGTACAAGATAATGACACTGACACTGGGGGTACAGGATAATGACACTGACACTGGGGGTACAGGATAATGACACTGACACTGGGGGTACAGGATAATGACACTGACACTGGGGGTACAGGATAATGACACTGACACTGGAATACAGGATAATGACACTGGGGATACAGGATAATGACACTGATACTGGGGGTACAGGATAATGACACTGACACTGGGGGTACAGGATAATGACACTGACACTGGGGGTACAGGATAATGACACTGACACTGGGGGTACAGGATAATGACACTGACACTGGAGTACAGGATAATGACACTGGGGATACAGGATAATGACACTGATACTCGGGGTACAGGATAATGACACTGACACTGGGGGTACAGGATAATGACACTGACACTGGGGGTACAGGATAATGACACTGACACTGGAGGAACAGGATAATGACACTGACACTGGGAGTACAGGATAATGACACTGGGGATACAGGATAATGACACTGATACTGGGGGTACAGGATAATGACACTGACACTGGGGGTACAGGATAATGACACTGACACTGGGGGTACAGGATAATGACACTGACACTGGAGTACAGGATAATGACACTGGGGATACAGGATAATGACACTGATACTCGGGGTACAGGATAATGACACTGACACTGGGGGTACAGGATAATGACACTGACACTGGGGGTACAGGATAATGACACTGACACTGGGGGTACAGGATAATGACACTGACACTGGGAGTACAGGATAATGACACTGGGGATACAGGATAATGACACTGATACTGGGGGTACAGGATAATGACACTGACACTGGGGGTACAGGATAATGACACTGACACTGGGGGTACAGGATAATGACACTGACACTGGAGTACAGGATAATGACACTGGGGATACAGGATAATGACACTGATACTCGGGGTACAGGATAATGACACTGACACTGGGGGTACAGGATAATGACACTGACACTGGGGTACAGGATAATGACACTGACACTGGAGGAACAGGATAATGACACAGACACTGGGGTACAGGATAATGACACTGGGGGTACAGGATAATGACACTGACACTGGGGTACAGGATAATGACACTGACACTGGAGGAACAGGATAATGACACAGACACTGGGGTACAGGACAATGACACCGACACTGGGGGTACAAGATAATGACACTGACACTGGAGGTACAGGATAATGACACTGACACTGGGGGTACAGGATAATGACACCGACACTGGGGGTACAAGATAATGACACTGACACTAGGGGTACAGGATAATGACACTGACACTGGGGGTACAGGATAATGACACTGACACTGGGGGTACAGGATAATGACACTGACACTGGGGGTATAGGATAATGACACTGACACTGGAGTACAGCATAATGACACTGGGGATACAGGATAATGACACTGATACTGGGGGTACAGGATAATGACACTGACACTGGGGGTACAGGATAATGACACTGACACTGGGGGTACAGGATAATGACACTGACACTGGGGGTACAGGATAATGACACTGACACTGGGAGTACAGGATAATGACACTGGGGATACAGGATAATGACACTGATACTGGGGGTACAGGATAATGACACTGACACTGGGGGTACAGGATAATGACACTGACACTGGGGGTACAGGATAATGACACTGACACTGGAGTACAAGATAATGACACTGGGGATACAGGATAATGACACTGACACTGAGGGTACAGGACAATGACACTGACACTGGGGGTACAGGATAATAACACCGACACTGGGGGTACAGGATAATGACACTGACACTGGGGGTACAGGATAATGACACTGACACTGGGAGTACAGGATAATGACACTGACACTGGAGGAACAGGATAATGACACAGACACTGGGGTACAGGATAATGACACTGGGGATACAGGATAATGACACTGACACTGGAGTACAGGACAATGACACTGACACTGGAGGTACAGGATAATGACACTGACACTGGAGTACAGGATAATGACACTGGAGGTACAGGATAATGACACTGACACTGGGGGTATAGGATAATGACACTGACACTGGGGGTACAGGATAATGACACTGACACTGGGGTTACAGGATAATGACACTGACACTGGGGGGACAGGATAATAACACTGACACTGGGGGTACAGGATAATGACACTGACATTGGGGGTACAGGATAATGACACTGACACTGGGGGTAGCAATGGGCCCCCCAGCCTTGTGTACTCTAGCAATGGGCCTCTCTTCCTGTCCCCTATTATGCCATTGTTCACACACACACACGCACGCACGCACACACACACACACACACACACACACACACACACGTTATTCTCACCTGTCCTCCGTACCTGCGCTGTCCTTACCTTACCAGTCCGCAGGCTCATGGACCCCTCCATGATCTCGTCCGGTGCACGGAGCCGCCGCTGCCGCAGAATGCCATCATGGCTTTACTGCAATTAAATGCTTTGCAGCGCCGTAAAGCATTTAACTGCAGTAAAGCAATGAAGTCAACCTGCAGCGGCGGCTCCGTGCACCGGACGGGTCACTGAGGGGGTCTGTGTCTTGCGGTCTGGAGCACCACGGGAACAGAGGAGAACAGGTGAGAATGATTATTTTTTTTTTCTTCGGCTCCTTCTGAGCAGTTACTTCTCCTCTGCATCCCTGCGCGTCCTCTCCTCTGCTGCTCCGGCGGCGGCAGTGTGATGACGGCCGCTGTGTCGGTGCGGGGCTGAGCAGGTCCTCCGCCTCCTGACACCGGCCGGACTGTTCACATGTACGAGCGTCTGAAGGATGCACGTACATTTGAACAGCGAGCGGTGCAGGACCTACGGTGAGTCACATGACTGTCTGTGATGTCACCACAGGTCCTTCTGCACCCGCAAAAACTGCAGCGATAGTACGGATCGTGTGCTATCGCTGCAGTGTGTAATTGAAAGGCTGGGGGCCCTCAGAGTGTGGGAGGAGGGGCCCATCAGAGCGTGGGGGCCCTGCCCAGTCTGCCGCACATAGCGCCGGCCGTGAAAAACCGGTGGCCCCGCGGCGCTGTACACAGCCCCGCATAAATTAAGGCACGTGGGGCCCCCTGAGGGCCCGAGGCCTACCGGGGGATTCCCCGGTGCCCCGGCGGGCCAGACCGAGCCTATATGGAGCAATATAGCTGGGTGACCACAAGCTATTACTCGGCTTGAGATCATCGTGTCTGCTATTAGTGACGATGGGTACAAAGCGGGAGACCTCACCCTAAAATAAACAAAGAGATACAACTGGCACTACCGACAGCCATTTCAGAGGGGTGGATTAGTGACCCGCATTTGGTGATAGCATCCACAGCAGCCATAACAGCAGGGCACCTGCTATAATGAATAACTGACATCCGCTGATCATTTCCCTAGCTCACCTTGTGAGCCTTCACAATCATTGTTTGCGGGAAAAGAATAATTAAAAAAATAAATAAATAAATAAAATAATACAGGTAACCTCTTACCGACACTGTGTACGTCATGCCTCATGTCGGCATACTCACTGCCTGATGCCGCGGGCAGCGAGTTCCACGCATATGAGTTGATTTGAATAGCTGACATGTGTGGATATCAGACACAAATGGATCCGCTCTCCACTCGTGCCTGTTAACTCCTTACACCGCGCTGTCAAAACGTGACAGCGCGGTGTACATCGCAGCCGCAGTAAGCTCTCAGTCACCTGGCTCCATCGGAAGTTACATGTTGTGATCACGTAGATCCAATCATTGCCATGGTAACACAGGGTCATGTGATGACTCCTGTAGCTATCATAAGTCAGTTCCTCTTAGGCCCTGTGTCCACGGTGCGTTTTTTCATGCTTTTCTGCAGCGTTTTCAACTGCACTTTCTTAGTGCCCAAATGGCTGCGTTTTGATTTCCCAGCAAAGTCTATGGAAAATAGGGTTTTCCTGTGCCCACCATGCAGTTCAAAATGCTGCGTTTAATTTGCATATTTTGTGGCAAAAAACATGCGTTTTAAAAAGCAGCATGAATTGTTTTTGCCATTTGAGGTGCGTTTACATAACATAGAAGTCAATGAGAAAGCAGGGAGTAACCAAGAAACATCAAAATTCCAACGTTTTACCTGCTTTTTTGGTGCAGAAAACATGCGTTTTGGACTACTAAAACGCATGCTTTTTGCACATCAAAATAATTATTTCATATGTCCCTTTACACACACACATAGTCCGACAATTTATGTAAAGAAAATTATCATTTTATTGTTATATTTCCGTTTTTTATTAAATAACCGCTATAATTCTATTAAATCTTGCTATTTTCTTTTTTTCCATACAAATATTTATGTGTCCCTTTTTTTTCTCTTTTTTCATATTGTTTGACTGTTGTAACTTTATTTATCATTGTCTTGATGTTCAAAACGCATGTGTCAAAGTGCATTTGAAAAAGCATTCAAAAAGCGCTAAAAATGCACCAAATACGCGGCAAATACGCATGCGTTTTCAGCGCTAAAGTTCTGCAAAAGGCAACTTTGGCTAATTCAATTAAGGACAAAATGTGCATTTAGAACTGCAAGTAAGGAAAAGCAACGTGGACACATAGCCTAACAGCTGGCAGAGGGCCGTGTATGAGAGGAGAGCAGCTTTTCTTCTACAAAAAAGGAACAAGCGATCAGACTGCTGATCCTTATAATAGTAAAATAAAAAAAAGAAAAAGACAAACTTTTAAAAAATTTAAAAAACCTAAAAGTTTAAATCATCCCCCATTCACCCCATTGACAATTAAAGGGTTAAAAAAATAAAAAATATACGATATATTTGATATCGCCACATTCAGAAATATCAAAATTTAAAATATCTCATCAATAAATGGCGTAGCGGCAAAAAAATCCAAATGCCAAAATTACGTTTTTTGGTCGTTGCAAATTTTGCGTAAAATGCAATAAAAATGTAGCATCTGCCCAAAAATGGTACCGTTAAAAATGTCAGCTCGAGATGCAAAAAATAAGCGGTCGCTGAACCATAGAGCCCAAAGAATGAGAATGCTATAGTTTTCAGAAAATAGAGCAGAAAGTGTGCCACTTTTTTTGGAAAAACATCTGAATTTTTTTTAACCCATTACATAACAGTAAATCCATACGTTTGGTGTCTACGAATTCGTACTGACCTGAGGCGTCACATCGCCATATCAGTTTTACCATATAGTAAACACAGTGAATAAAATATCCCAAAAACAATTGTGCAATCACACTTTTTTTTGCAATTTTTCTGCACTTGGAATTTTTTTGCCATTTTCCAGTACATTATATGGTAAAACTAATGGATTCATTTAAAAGTACAACTCGTCCCTCAAACGTACGCTCTTATATGGCAAGATTAAAGGAACAATAAAAAAGTGACGGCTCTCGGAAGAAGGGGAGCAAAAAACAAAAACGGAATATCGCTGGGGGTGAAGGGGTTAAACAAAAGAAAATTTAGGACTCTTCCATTATCATATAAATGAATAGATTTGGAACCTTTTATTTCCATTATGTTTTCCTAAAATGCATTAAAATACTGAAACTACTGGAAATGTGAAGCAGAGCCTTAGGCGGGCTTTGCACACTACAACATCGCAGGTGCGATGTCGGTGGGGTCAAATTGAAAGTGACGTACTTCCGGCATCGCATGCGACATCATAGTGTGTAAAGGCTCGATGATACGATTAACGAGTGCAAAAGTGTCGTAATCGTATCATCGGTGCAGTGTCGGCGAAATCCATAATTACGCTGACGCAACGGTCCGATGTTGTTCCTCGCTCCTGCGGCAGCACACATCGCTGTGTGTGAAGCCGCAGGAGCGAGGAACATCTCCTACCAGCGTCACCGCGGCTTCCGTAGGATATGCGGAAGGAAGGAGGTGGGCGGGATGCTTACATCCCGCTCATCTCCGCCCCTCCGCTCCTATAGGCCGCCTGCCGTGTGACGTCGCTATGACGCCGCACGACCCACCCCCTTAATAAGGAGGCGGGTCGCCGGCCAGAGCGACGGTCGCAGGACAGGTGAGTCCATGTGAAGCTGCCGTAGCGATAATGTTCGCTACGGCAGCTATCACAAGGATATTGCAGTTGCGACGGGGGCGGGGACTATCGCGCTCGGCATCGCAGCATCGGCTTGCGATGTCGCAGCGTGCAAAGTACCCCTTAGAATGCAATGTAAAGATACTGGAATGGGGCGGAGTGATGTAGCTGAGCTGAGCGGAGGCACATGAGAGGTGCTCCCACCATCCTGCATATCCTGATATTGTTGCCTGCTCTCCCTCGCCTGCAAAGTTGTTCCTGAGGTAGGGGACACTCTCTAGAGGCCAGCGATTCCACCAGAACTGTCCCCCGACTCCTGACAGCAGATATTGTACCAACTGAGGCCGGACAGTGAGACGAGGCAGCCATCTTCCCTGCACGAGGCTTTGCAGCTGCATAGCGTGCAGCGCCGTGGAGTCCCACCACCCGGCGATCAGCTTACCCCCAGGAGGACGTGGAGGAGCTGGTGGAGGTGGCTTCACAAGTCAGCAGGGGCGAACCAGAGGGGAGATCTGGAGATCAGTGAGCGCCACTAATAATTTTATCATCAGCCGCACCGCCCGCAGCTGGCACATCAAAGGGCCAGCAGCGGTGAACGAGCCAATAACCGAGGCAGATTGGGGTGAGTGCTCTGAAAAACAGGCCCCTCAGGTCTCCCTCTGACACTGACATAATACAGAAAGATATACATTAAGACTCCACGCTGGAGAGGCCTGTATTACTCCTGATTATAACACTCAGGCGCTGTGCTGACTCGGGACTACCCTTTGCTGTAGACACGTGTATGTACAGATGTTGGGGGTGAGAATTAAGTAAACAGAAATACTTAATTCAGCCATTTCATAGACTCAGGTATATAGTTTAGTAGATGTAAACTAACACTCATATATATGAATGCTTTTGTTTCTTACTAACACGTATATATACAGTCATATGAAAAAGTTTGGGCACCCCTATTAATGTTAACCTTTTTTCTTTACAACAATTTGGGTTTTTGCAACAGCTATTTCAGTTTCATATATCTAATAACTGATGGACTGAGTAATATTTCTGGATTGAAATGAGGTTTATTGTACTAACAGAAAATGTGCAATCTGCATTTAAACAAAATTTGACCAGTACAAAAGTATGGGCACCTCAACATAAGAGTGACATTAATATTTTGTAGATCCTCCTTTTGCAAAAATAACAGCCTCTAGTCGCTTAGGCTATGTTCGCACGTTGCGTTTTTTTCCGCGTTTCTGCAGCGTTTTTAGCTGCAGCGTTTTTGTGCCAAAACGCATGCGTTTTTGTTTTCCAGCAAAGTCTATGGAAAAACCAGAAATCCTGTCTGCACTTTGCTTTTTTTTCAGCAGCGTTTAATTTGCATATTTGTGGTCAAAAACCATGCTGAAAAAGAAGCAGCATGTCAGTTGTTTTTGCCATTTCTGCAGCGTTTCATTAACATTGGAGTCAATGAGAAATGGCAAAAAGCAACCAAAATCACAATTCCTGCGTTTTTCATGCTTTTTACCTGCTTTTCCACTGCGATTTTGGCTCCAAAAATGCATGCTTTTCTGGCCAAAAATTAATGGATTCTAATGTTCCTTTACACACACACAATAACCGAAAATTTAAATGCTAAAAAATAATAAACTTTACCTATTTTTCTGTTATAATGTGCATAACCGCTATTATTTCATTATAATTGATATTTTCCATATAGTTTTATTAAAATTTTATCCTTTTTTCATTCTTTTTGACTAGTCCAACTTTATTTCTCAGTGTCTTGATCTACAAAACGCATCTGCAGAAACGCAGGTGAAAACGCAGGTAAAAAGCGCACAAAACGCACTAAAAACGCGGTAAAAACGCATGCGTTTTTAGCGCTAAAAAATGGCCAAAAGCCATTTGGTCAAAAACCAAGGGAAGGAAAACGTGCAGAATAAACTGCAGGTACTCCGACGCAACGTGCGCACATAGCCTTAGGGGCACTTTGCACACTGCGACATCGCAGGTGCGATGTCGGTGGGGTCAAATTGAAAGTGACGCACATCCGGCATCGCATGCGACATCGCAGTGTGTAAAGCCTAGATGATACGATTAACGAGCGCAAAAGCGTCGTAATCGTATCATCGGTGTAGTGTCGGCGTAATTCATAATTACGCTGACGCGACGGTCCGATGTTGTTCCTCGCTCCTGCGGCAGCACACATCGCTGTGTGTGAAGCCGCAGGAGCGAGGAACATCTCCTACCGGCGTCACCGCGGCTTCCGTAGGATATGCGGAAGGAAGAAGGTGGGCAGGATGTTTACATCCTGCTCATCTCCGCCCCTCCGCTCCGATTGGCCGCCTGCCGTGTGACGTCGCAGTGACGCCGCACGACCCGCCCCCTTAACAAGGAGGCGGGTCGCCGTCCACAGGGACGTCGCACGGCAGTTGAGTGTGTGTGTGAAGCTGGCGTAGCGATAATTTTCGCTACGCCAGCTATCACCACATATCGCTGCTGCGACGGGGGCGGGGACTATCACACTCGGCATCGCAGCATCGGCCTGCGATGTCGCAGTGTGCAAAGTGCCCCTTAGTGTAGCTTTTAATGAGTTCCTGGATCCTGGATGAAGGTATATTTGACCATTCCTGGTTACAAAACAATTCCAATTCAGTTAAGTTTGATGGTCGCCAAGCATGGACAGCACACTTCAAATCATCCCACAGATGTTCAATGATATTCAGGTCTGGGGACTGGGATGGCCATTCCAGAACATTGTAATTGTTCCTCTGCATGAATGCCTGAGTAGATTTGGAGCGGTGTTTTGGATCATTGTCTTGCTGAATATCCATCCCCTGCGTAACTTCAACTTCATCACTGATTCTTGCACATTATTGTCAAGAATCTGCTGATACTGAGTTGAATCCATGCGACCCTCAACTTTAACAAGATTCCCGGTGCCGGCATTGGCCACACAGCCCCAAAGCATGATGGAACCTCCACCATAACATATCTTAAACGGATGACAAGGGAGGAGGATGACATAATAGGAAGAAGACTCAGGGACTCAGAGGCAAGATATATATCTAACACAACTGATGGGAACAGCGCGGCTTAGTTGCATTCATATAGGACATATGTACAACACTCTGAAACTAAATCTAAGCGTAAGCTATTCTTCACCCGACAGTCATACTTTGAGCTTGGGAACCAGTCAAACAAATTACTTGCATATATGGTTAGGCAGCATAATGCTTCAAATACAGTACTGGGAATATGAAAGGCGGATGGTTCGATTGTCACATCCCCTGAGGGCATCTCACAATGTTTCTACACGTTCTATAAAACTTTGTACAGCTCTAAAAGTGTTCATGGGGTCCAGGATTGTTTGGCATATTTCAGATGTAGAATGTCAAATATTGAGTCAGTCACAACGAGAGTTTCTAGAGGCAGACATAATAACAGAAGAAGTAACAACAGCCATCTCAGATATGGCTAGAGGGAAATCTCCCGGTCCAGACGGCCTTCAAATAGACTTTTACGGCAAATATTTGTGACACCTTGGCCCCGGTCCTTTTGATATTTTTTCACACTTTTCAATTGGTGGCTCTCTATCTGCCTCTCTATACAAACCGCATATTCTTGTGCTGAGGAAGGAGGGAAAGGATCACTGGACTGTGGCTCATACCGCTCTATATCATTGGTCAATGCTGACTACAAGATTTTTACCAAAATATTGGCGTCCCAGCTTAATTCTGTTATACTAGATGGAGTGCACCCGGATGAAACAGGATTTATGACTGGGAAAAACAACTCTATAAATATTAGATGGGTCCAGTCTATAGTGCAATACAGTATGTTGGTCCCGGAAAACGAGTGGCCCTTGGCCTCACTGGACGCGGTCAAGGCATTTGACTCGGTGGAGTGGCCATTCTTGTCTGCCTGCCTCCAGAGGTTCGCTTTTGGTCCTAAGTTTAGTAATTGGATCCACATGCTGCGTAGATCCCCATCTGTTGTATCAATTCCTGTTCCGGGTGACTATTGTGTCTGTTTGGGGTAATGGAACAGGAGTCATGGGATCATTACATGAAAATATTTGTTAGGGAAACCTTGTTCATGGCTAGGACGTTGATAGCTCTAAGGTGGATGGGAGGTTCACATCCAACAGTACTGTCCTGGGTCAAATTAGTTAATTAAATCATACCCTATGAAGGGGTCGTGCGTTACAATAGGGGATGCCCAGAAAAATTCAACAAAATCTGGAGCCTGTGGAACTCCTTTCTCGACACACTTACAGAAGATTAAAGGGAATGATTGTGACATAGATCCCTCTAGGTGTTAGAATACTGTCCAGCAGTATATGGATATTGAGATGCTGTGTAGCTGTTATTGTTGCCTTTTGTTTTGTTTAGGTTCTTTGATTAGATTAAGTTGTCTGTATACTTAATACAAATCTGTTAAATGTATAAATGCTAGGGTGTATGAACAACAACACTATTTTGTTTTAGGTAAAGCAGGTGCCATGAAAACTACATGACTGCCTATTACTATGTGTAAAATGCCACCATCCATGTACCTGTAACGGTGTACATTATGTCAGCTGTACCGTGTTTGAGTTGTTAATAAAACAAAGGAAAATAAAAGATACAGATATAAATATGGCTTACCATGGCTGCAAACGGCGCCTCTTGTTGGGGACATTTATTTCCTCCCTTTGTTCGCGTTTTACTAAAATATAAACCAAAAGTGATTATGATCCTAGTTCACATACCAGAGGAGCAATCTCCAACCTTGGAAGAAGCAGAACCTATTACATACTATATGGACAAAAGTATTCGGATGCCTACACATTACACCCAGGGAAGTTATATGAAATCTCATGCTAAATCCCCTCAGTGGCATCAACCACTGAGGACTCTCCGTTCTTTTAAACAATTTTTTTTTATCTCTACTGGCTAACATGGTACAAAGATATACTTTGCCTGTAACACAATCCCTTGTCATTAACCCCTTCACCCCCTAGGCCTGAAAACACTTTAATGACTGGGCTATTTTTTACGATTCTGACCAGTGTCAATTTTAGGGCTCATGCGTATTGCACTGCAGCGTAAATGCATGTGTCCTGCGTCCCCTGCACAATCTATGTAGATTGTGCATGATACGTGCGCACGTTGCTTTTTTGATTGCAGCGATTTGAATGCTAAAATTTTAACCCAAATCCGTGCGTTCATAAAGCATGTCAATTATTTGTGCGCTTTGGATGCTGCTCCCACTCTGTCTATGGTGGGGGCATCATTGCGAGCGCATGAAATCGGCTTTTTTTCTACAGAAAAAATGCATCCATTACGCAGTGTTTCTGCAGCGATTTGAAGCGCACATGTGCTGTAAAATCGCTGCAGAATAATCAGCAGGTATGTGCGAACAAGCCCTAACAGGTAATAACTCTGGAACACTTCAGCAGATACCGGTGATTCTGACATTTTTTGTGATATATTGTACTTCATTATAGTTGTAAATTTAGGCCGATACTTTTACATTTATTTGTGAAAATATTGGAAATTTGTAGAAAATTTCAGTTTTCAAACTTTGACATTTTATAGCCATAAATCTGAGTTATGTCAGAAAATAGTTCCCACATGTCTACTTTACACCAGCACAATTTTTTAAACAATTTTTTTTTTGTTAGGAAGTTAGAAGGATTCAAAGTTCATCAGCAATTTCTCAATTTTCCAACAAAATTTACAAAACATTTTTTTAGGGACCACATCACATTTGAAGTGACTTTGAGAGGCCTAGGTGACAGAAAATACCCAAAAGTGACACCATTCTAAAAACTGCACCCCTCACATTGCTTAAAATTACATACAAGAAGTTTATAAATCCTTTAAGTGCTTCACAGGAACAAAAGCAATGTGGAAGGAAAAAATGATTTTTTTTTTTCAACACAAAAATGTTACTTAAAACATAATGGGTCGTTGGGGGGTTAATGACCGGGCAATTTTTTGCACTTCTGACAAGTGTAACTTTGACAGGTTATAACTCTGGAATGCTTCAACGGATCGTGCTGATTCTGACATTGCTTTTTTGTGACATATTGGACATCATGTTAGTGGTAGAATTAAGGTCATATTTTGTGTGTTTATTTAGGAAAATATCAGAAATTTGGTAAAAATTTTGAAAATTTCACAATTTTCAAAATTTGAAATGTTATGCCTTTAAATCTGAAAGATACTGTATGTCACACAAAATAGTCAGTAAAGAACATTTCCCACATGTCCACTTAACATCAGCGCAATTTTTGAAACAATTTTTTTTACTTAGAAAGTGTCACGATCGGGGGGGTAACAAGCGGGCGTCACACCCCTCCTCTATACCTCCCGACCGACAGACAGAGCACGTGACGCGCTCTCTAGCACCCCTCTTATAGTCAGGCCAATTATGGAATTGCCCGAAAATAAGCAAGGAGGCCGCTATTCTCCTGTGCCGAGGATTGAAGGGTTCCCGGTGAGAGTGAGGTATATATTCCTCCCGACCTCAGCGGACGGAATATATGAAAACCACCTTTAATCTCACCGGCTGCCCCACAATGATCCTTGGCACAAACTCGCTGCCACCAACCGATTTACGGTAACTATTAAGCCGAACACGCAGACGTGGGATTCAAGATCGAGATAACAGAACAGCCCAAGATTAGTTATATAATTTAATCAGCCTAAGGCACACTAGTAACTACAATATATACAATAGGGAATCTACAGAATATGCAGTTAGGTCAGAGTACAGTTACAGGCAAGGTATGGGTTACAAACAGGCATACAGTTCAAGCAGTTACCTTGTGCGTCTGGCCACAGGGGGGGCGCTGTTAGACCAGGTTTCCGGAGCTCCCTCACAGGTCTTTCCCGACCAGACCCCCGAGCAAAGAACAAGCTAAAATGTCCGAACTGTGGTTATCAACCTGGCCGAATACCTGTCCCCTCCTACCTCTGTGACCTCACAGGGAACCAATGTCACTCCCCCGGCTTTGAGTCAGGATAATATTCCCAAGGGATTATTAATCATAACTTTGCCTGAGAACGTCGTAGGCGGACGCCAATGCTCTCATTTTGACAGTTATGAATTTAGCTGCAAAACGAGAGAACTCATGGCTTGTCTGCTAGTTCCCTACTGGCCGATATCACGCCTGGGGTACTTCCCAAGGTCCCACTCCCATAAAAAAGGTGTGCCAGCATCGTCCGCATGCGGAGACACCATTTTTATGGTTGCCGTATTTATCGGACGTACGGCTCGCGAGATAGTAACCATATTTTACCGGAGTCGTTCTGTCTGGTGGCTTCAATGGCCTGGTAATGAGATAGCAACTCTTGTTACAGGGTCACAGCAGGGGGTCGTCCTGTGTCCTTTGTTCACAACTCATCTAATCTCCATATCACAGGAGATTGCCTCTGCTGTGTGAATGGGTTGTGACACCTTTCCAGATGTTGGACATCTGAGAAGGTGAGAAGGAGAAGGGGGGGGGTGTGCTACCACGGAGTGATGAGAGCGATTATGACTGGAAATCATAATTCCTCTTCATATCCCAGGATTTACCTCACACCTCCCCCCTTTTGAGGGCGCTAGGGGGCAGCACACTCCGGTGTTCCCCCGTGCGTCCGTCCGCGACCTCTCTTTGTCGGGACAGCCCGTCTGCGTTACCGTGGTCACGGCCCCTTTTGTGGCAAATGGTGAAGTTGTATTGCTGCAGCGCAAGGCTCCATCGCAACAACCTCCCAAGGGGATTGTGGTCCGTCTCCACGATGAAGCGGCGCCCATATAGATAGGGTTGCAGACGCTGCAGGGCCCACACTATGGCTAGGCATTCCTTTTCCATCGTGGAGTAGGCCACTTCCCTTGGTAACAGCTTCCTGCTCAGGTACAAGACTGGGTGCTCCTGTCTCGCCGAGCCCACCTGGCTGAGCATCGCACCGAGGCCGAAGTCACTGGTGTCGGTCTGTACTACAAACGGCCGCGTGAAGTCAGCTGCCTGTAGTACTGGTGGGCTGGACAAGGCATCCTTTAGGGCCCGGAAGTCTGTCTCGCAGTCCACTGTCCAATCGACTGCAGAGGGCAGCTTCTTCTTGGTGAGGTCTGTCAGGGGCTTCGCCAGGCTACTATAGTGTGGAACAAACCTCCTATAGTACCCATCGGTCCCCAAGAAGGACATCACCTGCTTCTTTATCCTGGGGGTGGGCCAGGATGCGATGGCTTCCACTTTCTCAGGCTCGGGCTTCAGAGTTCGCCCGCCTACCCGGTGGCCCAGGTAATGGACCTCGCTCATGGCCAGCTGACACTTTCCTGGCTTGATGGTCAAACCTGCCTGGTGGATCCGCCTGAGCACTTGTGCTAGATGCTCCAGGTGGTCCTCCCAGGTGGGACTGAAGACGGCAATGTCATCCAGGTAAGCGGCCGAGTACCCTTCAAGTCCCTTGAGCAGGGTGTTGACTAGCCGCTGGAAAGTGGCAGGGGCATTCCTCATTCCGAAGGGCATCACCGTGGACTCGTACAGTCCAAATGGGGTAATAAAGGCAGAACGTTCCCTGGCCTTGCGTGACAGCATTGAGCCCCCTGTAGTCCACGCAGAACCGAGTGGTTCGTTCCTTCTTAGGGACGAGGACTACAGGCAAGGCCCAAGCGCTGTTGGATGCCTGGATCACCCCCAGCTTCAGCATCTCGTCAATCTCCTGGCGCATGTGTTGCTGCACCTCCAGGGAGACCCGATATGCTGAACACCGGATCGGGGGATGATCCCCAGTGTCCACGTGATGGACGGCCAACTCAGTCCTTCCGGGCTGGTTGGTAAACAACCCCCGGAAGAAGTGTAGGGTGGCCCACAGCTGGGACCGCAGGTCCTCCAAGAGCTGGTGGCCAACCTCCACATCCTCAATGGATCCACCTGCCCTAACCTGGGCTAGCATATTCAAGAGGGTTTCCGCCTCTTCCTCCTCGGGCAGGTTGCACATGGGGAGCGCACATGCCTCCCGCTCATGATGTGCCTTCATCATGTTCACATGGAAGGGCTTCCGCCTTCCACGGGCAGGGTCCAGGGTGACCAGGTACGTTACAGGGTTGAGCTGCTGGTACACGAGGTATGGGCCTTCCCAGGCTGCCTGAAGCTTGTCCTGTGGTACGGGACCAGTACCCACACCTTTTGACTCACTTGGTAGGTCCTCTCACAAGAGTTCTGGTCGTACCAACGCTTCTGATCGGCCTGGGCTTGAGCCATATTGTCGTGCACCAGCTGCGTCAAGGCCTGCATTTTGTCCCGAAAGCGCATGACATACTCGATAACCGACACTCCAGGGGTGGCCACATCCCCTTCCCAAACCTCTTTCACCAGAGCCAGCGGGCCCCGTACACGTCGCCCGTACAGGAGCTCAAAAGGTGAGAACCCTGTTGAGGCCTATGGAACCTCCCGGTAAGCAAATAACAGGTGTGGGAGATACCGCTCCCAGTTACACTCGTGGGAGTCGACCAACATCTTAAGCATCTGCTTTAAGGTGCCATTGAACCGCTCGCACAGACCATTAGTCTGTGGATGGTACGGGCTGGCCACCAGATGTTGCACCTGGACTTGCTTACAGAGGGCCTCCATCAGCTGTGACATGAATTGGGTCCCCCGGTCAGTGAGCATTTCCTGGGGAAAACCCACTCGAGAGAAAATCTCAAGAAATGCGGTGTCCACCTTGTCAGCCCGAATGGACGACAAGGCCACCGCTTCAGGGTACCGGGACGCATAGTCCACTACCGTCAGTACGAAGCGTTTCCCGGAGCTGCTGGGGATGGCCAGCGGGCCGACCAGATCCACAGCCACCCTCCTGAAAGGCTCATCAATGATGGGCAAAGATACCAGTGGGGCTTTGGGGTGTGGCCCCGCCTTCCCCACTCTCTGACAGATGCCACACGAACGGCAGTAGGCAGCCACATCGGCCCCCATTTTTTGCCAGCAGAAATGCTGGTTTAACCTGGCCTTGGTCTTAGTGATCCCTAGGTGTCCGGCCATCGGAATCTCATGTGCGATCCGCAACAACTCCGTCCGGAACGGTCCCTGGGCCACGCCTCTGGTGAACCCTGCTGGACCGTGACCCGATACAGCCATCCTTTGTCCCACACCACTCGCTCCAGGTCCGAGGGAGGCTGTGCCTCCTGCTCCTTGAGAGCTTTCAGGCTGTCGTCAGCTTCTAACGCTGCCTGAAACCCCTGACTAGATGTGGCCAGAATCGACGAGACTGTCACATCTTCGGTCAGTACCCTGGGACCTGTGTCCTGGCCTCCACCTGACTCGGCTGCCACTTGGTCAGAAGGGGAAGAGCTATCGGACCTCCGGGAGGCCCCTGGGCTTCCAGCACACCCACTGCGGGTGACAGCAGCCACAGCCGCTGTTACCGTGGGTCGTGCCTGCTCCTCCTCCGTCCCTGACCAAGTCGCCGGTTCAGGCAGACCTACCTGGCTTCCTGACACACCGGTTGTGGGGGAACCCTGCACCGAGATCTTACCTGGGAGCACTTCCGCTCATGGACCAGCCCCAATCTCACCTGCCTGTTCCCCCCCCCTGCAGCAACAGAAACCCCGCGGTGAAGTCTCTGGGGACCCCGCATTTGCTGTGGTAGCCCCCACCCCACACACTGGTTCTCCCCCTGCAGTATCCTGCTCTCTGCTTATCCCTGCAGAGGGCAACAGATCCCAGCTCACTGGCTGATCACTGGTAAGGGCATTGTCACACCCTTCTCCCACCCCCTCCCCTGTCACAGCTGGAGCTGTGTGTGTGTCTGTGGTTTCAGTGTATGCAGAAGACGCAGAGCTCACTCCCTCCTCCCTTACATCAATTACAGATAACACATCCACATCGCCAGGGGGTATGTCAGTACTGGCTGAAAGATCAGCCCTTGAGGATTCGGGGGCCTCAAACTGGGAGGTTATCCGCCCCAAATCTGTCCCAAGCAACACTTTGGCAGGGATCCTATCAGTTACCCCCACCTCCCTCACCCCTCGTCCTGCGCCCCAGTCCAAATAAATCTTGGCGACGGCAGCGTTGGGTCAGTGCCTCCAATTCCGGAGAAAGCGAGGGTTTTTCCGGGGACCAAGTCTTGGGGGGGACACGATCTCCGGCTGCACCAGAGTCACCTCCGAGGCGCAGTCCCGCAGTCCCATGGTCCTAGACTGGCCGACGGTGACGGGTTGGAAGCTGTCCAGGGACCTACCACCACCCCCCTTTACACAGTGCACCGTGGGCGGTTTTGGGGACGGGGACGGGGCCTTGGGGCACTGAGGTCACATGGCCTTGAAGTGTCCGGGTTGGTTGCACTGGTGGCACCGTCTTGTTTCTGCCACGGGCCTGGAGGGGGGGGGGTCGAGGGGGACACCCCCTGCAGTCTAGGGGCAGGTGGGGCAGTCGCAGAATTCATCTTACCCCCTCTCCAGGTGCTGCTGGCGGCCGCTTTCTTGGCCTCCGGGGCCCGATTGTTGGTGTAGTCATGTGCGAGGGCGGCCGTAGCAGTGGACCCCTTTGGCTTCTGGTTTCGGATGAACTGGCGGAGATCCTCAGGGCAGTTCCACAAGAGTTGCTCCGTGATGAACAAGTCCAGGATCTCCGGTCCGGTGGTAAGCTGCAGGCCTTGGGTCCTGTGGTCGGCAGCTCGGGCAAGTGCCCGCTGGTGGTCAGCCCAGGAGTCCTTTGGTCCCTGCAGGCTTCGGAACTTCTTGCGGTAGGACTCCGGAGTGAGGTAGTACTGTTGGATCAGGGCCCGCTTGATGGTGTCATAGCCCTGATCTGCCTCAGCAGGCAAGTCCCCAAGGATTTCCAGGGCCTTACCCCTTAAATGGGGGGTCAGGTATTTGGCCCACTGATCCTTGTCCAGATGGTGCTGCAGGCAAGTCCGTTCAAAAGCAGTCAGGAAAGAGTCCAAGTCTCCATCCTTCTCCAGCACTGGGAAGTCCTCAACACGGACCTTTGGAAGTTTGGTGTCTCGAAGGTCACGGGTGGCTGATGAGGGCCGGAGCTGAGCTAGCTGCAGCTGGTGGTCACGCTCTCTGCCTCTTGCTGTCGCTCTTCACGCGCTGCTTGCCGCTCCGCAGCTTCACGCGCTGCCTGCCGCTCTGCCCTGCGCTCTGCCATGAGTTCCTTGTAGCCCTCCCGGTCTCCAGAGATTCCAAAAAAGTCAAATGACCCAAATTCTCATGAAACATTAAATTCTTTATTATTTTATTAAACAAACACACAAGAAAAATATTAAAAAGATGGATAATGATATAAAAATATCCTGGGTTCAACAAGTGTTAATTTTTATTTTTTTTTATTTTTTTTAAATATTGTACATAATAAATTCATACAGGTTCATAACACAGTTTTTTTTAACAAATTTTTGTACATATGTTTTTGTGAGGTTGGTCTCCTGAAAAAGTATTCAACCCCTAATCCGCCCGCATCGAGGTCAATTATAATATATAATTTGTGATCTATCGGAAAGTGCTAGTGCATTAGCATACAGCTAAAAATAAACAATTTGAGAGACCAAAGATACATGAGATGAATGAGGGGTTGAATAGTTTTGTTTAGAGGTAGAAATAATCTGCTTATTCCAATGAATCTATGCAGAGTTATTATTTCTGAGGCAAGCCATAAAAAACTGCATCAGAAAAAATTATCTCTGTAAGCACTCACGTTGTCACAGGAATTGCTGAAAAACTCTTTGTAAACAAATGCCCATTATACCTATGCATCTACTGTATATTAAGAGTTAACAGAGCAAAGTTCAATCTGTTATATAGTTAACAGGAATAGTATTACATCAGCATGTTACTAGGCAGGCCATATAACATCATGCCATAAACACTGATGTGATAAGAGCAATACTATTCAAGCAGGTATATTAAGGGTTAACAGAGCAGGATTCCATCTTGTTGCAGGAGTTGAATTACAACAGCATGTTACTAGGCAAAGGGCGCATATCATTAAGCCATAGACACTGATGTGATCAGAGCAATACTTATCAAGCAGGCAGATTAAATCAACATTTTGTCAAACAGATCATACAGAGCGGTGATGAACCAAAGCATAAATATAGATCTTACATAAGAACCCCAGGATCACCCTTAACGATCGTTTCGTCTCTTCCTCAGAAGGGGTGAAGTCTGGTAAGGCACACAGTCTATTTAAGGCTGGGTTCACACATAGCGACAGCGATAACGACGTCGCTGTTACGTCACCATTTTCTGTGACGTAACAGCGACCTAGTAAGTCGTTGTTATGATCGCTGCTTAGCTGTCAAACACAGCGACGCAGCAACGATCATAACGTCGCTACATGTGCAGAGAGCAGGGAGCTGCGCACACTGCTTAGCACTGGTTCCCTGCACTCCTAGCTACAGTACACATCGGGTTAATTACCTGATGTGTACTGCAGCTACATGTGCAGAGAGCAGGAGCCGGCAGCACAGGCAGCGTGAGAGCTGCAGAGGCTGGTAACTAAGGTAAATATCGGGTAACCACCTTGGTTACCCGATGTTTACCCTGGTTACAGCTTACTGCAGCTGCCAGATGCCGGCTCCTGCTCCCTGCTCGCTTCATTCCGTCGCTCTCTCGCTGTCACACACAGCGATCTGTGCGTCACAGCGGGAGAGCAACAATAAAAAAACGAACCAGGGCTGTGTGTAACGAGCAGCAATCTCACAGCAGGGGCCAGATCGCTGCTCAGTGTCACACACAGCGAGATCGCTAATGAGGTCACTGCTGCGTCACAAAAACCGTGACTCAGCAGCGATCTCAGCAGCGAGCTCGCTGTGTGTGAAGCACCCCTAAGTAACAGCTGTCCAATGACACGCAGATTACTGATAGCAGCGGCTGTGAAGCGCTTATCATGGAAAGCAGGAGAGTTCAATGCACCTGGGTCAGCGTCCTGCAGCCATGGAAACGTCCCCTGGTAAACCAGGGAGTGCGTCCATGAACCACGTGAGGACGCCTCACCATAGAAACCAGACAACACTGCTGCCCAGGGAAGCGCAAGCGCTCTAAGGATTTTTTTATACTTAGAAGTTAACCATAGGAATGCCAGTTATATCAGTGAATCTGAATAGATCCATGGTATGAAGTAAATTTATATGGATTAATGCAATGCAGCACTCATGAAACGGACTCTATTTATATAAAGATTTAATAGTGACATATACTAATGTGATTTATATAAATTAAATACAATAAAGTCTAACTGAAACAGACTCATCCATGGATCTAGACTATATATGTGGATATAAAGAAATGTGACAGTGATAAAGAAAATGTGACGGTACAAAAGTGCAAGGTGAGCAAAAAAGTATAGTGAATGAAACAATGAATAAATGTTATACTTACTTATGCAAATTCATTCAATTTCTAAAAGACAAAATTTAGCTGGATATGGACAAACACACAAAAAATGTGCAAAATATGCAAAATTTACAAATACATGTGAAAAAATGTATATAAAAAGTGTATACAAAATGTATATTTTTTATATAAAAATATATCTATATTGTGAACCTAAATACAAGAGACCACCTACACAGCCACATTGCACAATCCTAAATTACATAAAATTATATAATTTCCCAAGGTAAGAGGGGAAGGAATGGAAGGGGGGGAAAAAAAGCCTGGAGTCGGGCCATAGCCATTTGTAGAAGGGCATCCGAGCCTGCCAGGCTCAGTGGATTGGCGAGTGGTGATCTGCGGCACGCTGCAGAGCCTGGTGATTCACTGTCCATTGCAGAGCGGAGGGCTGGCATCTGGCTCCCTGAGGACATTTGGGTGGGCTCCTCCTCATCTTGTCCATAACTGCCAGGTTGTGCGCTGTCCTCTGCAGAACGGCTCTCTGGCGTCGGGCTCCTGGAGGACTCGTCGTCAACATCCTCATTGTTGTCCACAGCAGTCTTCTACCTCCTCGCCTCTGGCCAGAGCATCGGCCATTTCATTAGCTTTGCTCCTGGTGTTATCAGCCATTGTTGCAGACTTTGGTCACTGACACCTGATGCGCCCACACACCTTACTGTATATGCACTCTGACACTCTAGTGTTGGTCTAGTCTGAAGACCCCAGCAGCCACAGCTGCTACTGGCAGTCTTTAGTGTCTGGGAGTATGGGTCTCACACTCACACGCACTATTATCTCGATCCCACCGCTTGCCACCAATATGTCACGATCGGGGGGGTAACAAGCGGGCATCACACCCCTCCTCTATACCTCCCGACCGACAGACAGAGCACGTGATGCGCTCTCTAGCGCCCCTCTTATAGTCAGGCCAATTATGGAATTGCCCGAAAATAAGCAAGGAGGCCGCTATTCTCCTATGCCGAGGATTGAAGGGTTCCCGGTGAGAGTGAGGTATATATTCCTCCTGACCTCAGCGGACGGAATATATGAAAACCACCTTTAATCTCACCGGCTGCCCCACAATGATCCTTGGCACAAACTCGCTGCCACCATCCGATTTACGGTAACAATTAAGCCGAACACACAGACGTGGGATTCAAGATCGAGATAACAGAACAGCCCAAGATTAATTATATAATTTAATCAGCCTAAGGCACACTAGAAACTACAATATATACAATAGGGAATCTACAGAATATACAGTTAGGTCAGAGTACATTTACAGGCAAGATATGGGTTACAAACAGGCATACAGTTCAAGCAGTTACCTTGTGCGTCTGGCCACAGGGGGGCGCTGATAGACCAGGTTTCCGGAACTCCCTCACAGGTCTTTCCCGACCAGACCCCCGAGCAAAGAACAAGCTAAAATGTCCGAACTGTGGTTATCAACCTGGCCGAATCCCTGTCCCCCTCCTACCTCTGTGACCTCACAGGGAACCACTGCCACTCCCCCGGCTTTGAGTCAGGATAAAATTCCCAAGGGATTATTAATCATAACTTTGCCTGGGAACATTGTAGGCGGACGCCAATGCTCTCATTTTGACAGTTATGAATTTAGCTGCAAAACGAGAGTACTCATGGCTTGTCTGCTAGTTCCCCACTGGCCGATATCACGCCTGGGGTACTTCCCAAGGTCCCACTCCCATAAAAAAGGTGTGCCAGCATCGTCCGCATGCGGAGACACCATTTTTATGGTTGCCGTATTTATCGGATGTACGTCTCGCGAGATATTAACCATATTTTACCGGAGTCGTTCTGTCTGGTGGCTTCAATGGCCTGGTAATGAGATAGGAACTCTTGTTACAGGGTCACAGCAGGGGGTCGTCCTGTGTCCTTTGTTCACAACTCATCTAATCTCCATATCACAGGAGATTGCCTCTGCTGTGTGAATGGGATGTGACACCTCTCCAGATGTTGGACATCTGAGAAGGAGAAGGGGGGGGGGGTGCTACCACGGAGTGATGAGAGCGATTATGACTGGAAATCATAATTCCTCTTCATATGCCAGGATTTACCTCACAGAAGGGTTTAAAGTTCATCAGCAATTTCTCAGTTTTCGAAAAAAAAATTACAAAACCATTTTTTTAGGGACCACATCACATTTGAAGTGACTTTGAGAGGACTAGGTGACAGAAAATACCCAAAAGTGACACCATTCTAAAAACTGCACCCCTCACATTGCTTAAAATTACATACAAAAAGTTTATAAATCCTTTAAGTGCTTCACAGGAACCAAAGCAATGTGGAAGGAAAAAATGATTTTTTTAAATTTTTTTTCAACACAAAAATGTTACTTAAAACATAAAAGTTTGCATTTTCACAAGGATATCAGGAAAAAATGCACCATAAAATGTATTGTGCAATTTCTCCTAAGTACCCCATATGTGGTGGACATCAATTGTTTGGGCGCACTGCAGGGCTCGGAAGGGAAGGAGCTTCATTAGAATTTTTGAAAGCAAAATTAGCTAAAACCATTAGCGGACACCATGTCGCGTTTGGAGAGTCCCTGATGTGCCTAAACTGTGGAGCTCCCCCACAAGTGACTACATTTTGGAAACTAGCAAACAAAAGGAGGAAAGGAGATGAAGCACGATTTGTTGCAAAATACATTTTATTCAATAAAAATCAAGTAGAAAAGTACTATAAGCAACATGTAATATATACAATAGGTCCTCGGTGAGTGTGGAAAGGGGGTAGTAGAAAAAAGGGGGGAAAAATGAGGTAAATAAAATTACCACACAGAACCAGCCACAATTATTATGCGTATAATAGATGTAATATTTGTGTTAAAATTTACACACCAGTATGGTACTGAATTAAATAAAGTGGCAAACTAAAGGGGGCACATACTGAGAGGATTATATATGTACCTGCAGTCTGGCATATGAAAAAATGTGCCCCACATGAGAGAACCAAAATGGTCTATACACAGAGTGTAAAATTCCCTGACACATGCACAGCCCTGCCACAAGAAACACACCGCAAGTGTGAAGTTGGAGTGAGACAAATAGAAGTAAGTGGTAAATGCCCAAGGCTAGGAAACTGTGCAGGTGAATGGAGAGCACTATGTAAATGACCAGAAAGGACTCATGCAATACCTCTACCTGGTGGTGTAGTGGGAGGCTGGTTCTGGTGGTAAGATAACCTCTTGACAGCTGTTTCGCAGCACGCTTTCTCAAAAGGAAGTGTGATGTATGCGGTGAGAAACCAGCTATATTGGGACCAAGGAAGTGAAAACAATCAATCCTGATTGCAGTTGATGTAGTGCGCGTGCGCTAGCAGCCGAGATCGGGCAGCAGCGAGGGACGGAAACACCGCTGCTTTGGAAACTAGACCTCTCAAGGAATTTATCTAGATGGTTGGTGAGCACCTGGAACAGGTGGGCTTCACAGAATTTTATAAGCTGTGAAAATGAAAAATGTAATTTTTAAACCACAAAAATGTTGCGTTAACGCCAAATTTTGCAAATAACCTAGAGTAATAGGAGATAGTGAACCATACAAATTATTGTGCAATTTCTCCTGACTAATGCAGGAAAGAAGAAGAAGGGAAAGAGTACCACATTGGAGTGCAGATTTAGTTGGAATGGTTTGTTTTGCCATGTCACATTGGTAGAGCCCCTGAAATGCCAAAACAGCAGAAATCTCCCACAGTGACCCCATTTTACAAACTGTACCCCTCAATGAATTCATTCAGAGGTGCAGTGTGCAAACAAATTTTATACTATTGGGCGGTAAACAAAAATAATTACATTTTTACAACTAAAATGTTGTGCTAACCCCAAATTTCCAATTTGCACATGGGGAATAGGTAAAAAATGTCCTATAATGTGTTACACAATTTCTCCTGAACATGACAATACCCCACATGTCATTGTACAGTAGTGTTTGGCCGCACGACAGGTCGGTCTCAGAGAGGAAGGAGCACCATTTGATTTTTTGAAACACAGATTTTCCTAGAATAGTTTGTGGACACCATTTGCAGAGTCCCCATGTGCGAGAAAAGAAGAAATCCCCCTCAAGTGACCACATTTTGGAAATTTCACCCCTCTGGGAATTCATCTACAGGAGTAGTAATGATTTAGTCTCTAGGGTACGTGCCAGCGATCAGCACATGCCATGTTCTGGATGTGGAGTGTATTCACCTGCAGAGACACAAGTGCACTACTCAGGAGGCGGCAGCTGCCCATGCCCACGATCAGGGTTTGGGGCACTGTGGACTTTCGCTCTGTTTTCCCAGCTGGGAACACTCGCGTCTCTGCAGCATAAATTGACATACTGCATCTAGGGAAGCAGCTCCACAGGTCAGTTTACGAAGTATAGAAAAGAAGTACAGTGGGCATTGGATTTATATCAGTCCATCCACTGTGCTTGTACCGCACAATGCAGTGGTTTGGACACAGCAAAAATACGGAGCATCCAATATGCTGCTATTCCTTATTGTGGGCAAGCACCCTTAAAGGTAATCCCGATGCAAGCACTTAGCGTAGAGCACAGGATAAATATGAGCCGTGCCGTACTGCGTTCTTTTAAAGACAGAATGAACAAATCAACAACAGTTGAACTATTGGCTTTCTTTATTTATTTTTTACACCATTCGCCATGTAGTATAGGTGATTAGGTGGCTGTATTCCTCTGGTACTAAAAAACGCTTTTTACAAAATAAAGTTTTTTTGCATCACCAGATTTTGAAGGCTATAGTTTTTTTTTTATTCTGACATGTGAGGACTTTTTTTGTGGGATAAGTTGGAGTTTTTATTGATACCATTTTTGGCCATAATTTTTGATCGCTTTCTATTCCACTTTTTGTGAGGCAGAATCAAGAAGAAACAGCAACTCAGGAATAGGGGTTTTTTTAACGTTGTTTACAGTGCTGTAAAAGTGATAAGATAGATTTATTCTCCAGGTCAGTATTATTACAGAGATACCATATTTATACAAGTTTTTTTGTTTTGCTGCTTTTATACCATAAAAACTATTTTGCACGGAAAAAATCAGTTTTTGCATTGCTGTATTTTGACAGCTATAACATTTTTATTTGTTGGCTGATAAAACTGTATGGTGGCTTGTTTTTTTGCGGGTGAAATGATGTTTTCATCTGTACCAGTTTTATTTATATATAACTTTTTGATCACATTTTATTCCACTTTTTTGTCAGCTATATGTTAAAAAGACATTGTTTTTGCTATGTTTTTTTTTTTTTTATCGTGTACACTGAAGGGGTTAGCTCGGGTTGTTATGGACGTGGCAATACCAAATATGTGTACTTATTTGTTTATTTTATTTTTTTACACAAATTTAATTGGACTATTTTTATTATTTTTCTTCTTTATTTTCAGATTTTTTTTAAATAACGTGTTTTTCCAAAAATAAGACCTCCATCAAAAATAAGCCCTAGCAGGGATTTTCAGCATTTTCGGAGCAAAGTTTAAATATAAGCCCTCCCCTGAAAGAAGGGAATTTTGTTACTTACCGTAAATTCCTTTTCTTCTAGCTCTTATTGGGAGACCCAGACGATTGGGGTATAGCTACTGCCTCCGGAGGCCACACAAAGCACTACACCAAAAAGTGCAAGGCCCCTCCCCTTCTGGCTATACCCCCCCGTGGTATCACGGGTTCTCCAGTTTTAGTGCCAAAGCAAGAAGGAGGAAAGCCAATAACTGGTTTAAACAAATTAACTCCGAGTAACATCGGAGAACTGAAAAACCGTTCAACATGAACAACATGTGTACCCGCAAACAACAAAAAAATCCCGAAGGACAACAGGGCGGGTGCTGGGTCTCCCAATAAGAGCTAGAAGAAAAGGAATTTACGGTAAGTAACAAAATTCCCTTCTTCTTCAGCGCTCTATTGGGAGACCCAGACGATTGGGACGTCCAAAAGCTGTCCCTGGGTGGGTAAAGAAATACCTCATGTTAGAGCTGCAAAACAGCCCTCCCCTACGGGGGTGTCACTGCCGCCTGCAGGACTCTTCTACCTAAGCTGGCATCCGCCGAAGCATAGGTATGCACCTGATAATGCTTGGTGAAAGTGTGCAGACTCGACCAGGTAGCTGCCTGGCACACTTGTTGAGCCGAAGCCTGGTGTCGTAATGCCCAGGACGCACCCACGGCTCTGGTTGAGTGGGCTTTTAGCCCTGAAGGAACCGGAAGCCCCGCAGAACGGTAGGCCTCTAGAATTGGTTCTTTGATCCATCGAGCCAGGGTGGCTTTAGAAGCCTGCAACCCCTTGCGCGGACCAGCGACAAGGACAAAAAGTGCATCGGAACGGCGCATGGGCGCCGTGCGGGAAATGTAGATTCTGAGTGCTCTCACCAGATCCAGCAAACGTAAGTCCTTTTCATACCGGTGAACCGGATGAGGACAAAAGGAAGGCAAGGATATATCCTGATTAAGATGAAACGAGGAGACGACCTTAGGGAGAAACTCCGGAATGGGGCGCAGCACTACCTTGTCCTGGTGGAACACCAGGAAGGGAGCCTTGGATGACAGAGCTGCCAGCTCCGACACTCGCCGAAGCGATGTGATCGCAACAAGAAACGCCACTTTCTGTGACAGGCGAGAAAAGGAAACTTCCTTCAGAGGCTCGAAAGGCGGCTTCTGGAGAGCAACTAGTACCCTGTTCAGATCCCATGGATCTAACGGCCGCCTGTACGGGGGCACAATATGACAGACCCCCTGCAGGAACGTGCGCACCTTAGGAAGACGTGCTAGACGCTTCTGAAAAAACACGGATAGTGCCGATACTTGCCCTTTAAGGGAGCTGAGCGACAAGCCCTTTTCTAACCCCGATTGCAGGAAAGAAAGAAAAGTGGGCAATGCAAATGGCCAGGGAGACACTCCCTGAGCGGAACACCAGGATAAGAAAATCTTCCACGTTCTGTGGTAGATCTTAGCAGACGTCGACTTTCTAGCCTGTCTCATTGTGGCTACAACTCCTTGGGATAATCCTGCAGACGCTAGGATCCAGGACTCAATGGCCACACAGTCAGGTTCAGGGCCGCAGAATTCTGATGGAAAAACGGCCCTTGGGACAGTAAGTCTGGTCGGTCTGGAAGTGACCACGGTCGGCCGACCGTGAGATGCCACAGATCCGGATACCACGATCTCCTCGGCCAGTCTGGGGCGACGAGTATGACGCGGCTGCAATCGGATCTGATCTTGCGTAAGACTCTGGGCAAGAGTGCCAGAGGCGGGAATACGTATGGGAGCCGGAACTGCGACCAATCTTGTACTAAGGCGTCTGCCGCCAGAGCTCTTTGATCGCGCGACCTCGCCATAAATGCCGGGACCTTGTTGTTGTGCCGGGACGCCATTAGGTCGACGTCCGGCACTCCCCAGCGGCGACAGATTTCCTGAAACGCGTCCGGGTGAAGGGACCATTCCCCTGCGTCCATGCCCTGGCGACTGAGGAAGTCTGCTTCCCAGTTTTCGACGCCTGGGATGTGAACCGCGGATATGGTGGATGCTGTGTCTTCCACCCACATTAGAATGCGCCGGACTTCTTGGAAGGCTTGCCGACTGCGCGTCCCTCCTTGGTGGTTGATGTATGCCACCGCTGTGGAGTTGTCCGACTGGATTCGGATCTGCTTTCCTTCCAGCCACTGTTGGAAGGCTAGTAGGGCAAGATACACTGCCCTGATTTCCAGAACATTGATCTGAAGGGTGGACTCCTGCGGAGTCCACGTTCCCTGAGTCCTGTGGTGGAGAAAAACTGCTCCCCACCCTGACAGACTCGCATCTGTCGTGACCACTGCCCAGGATGGGGGCAGGAAGGATCTTCCCTGAGACAATGAGGTGGGAAGGAGCCACCATTGTAGCGAGTCCTTGGCCGTCTAGCATTCAGGCTGAGTTGGCATGTCTCTTGAGAGGGTGCCTTGACCAGTAGATCGTCTAGGTAAGGGATCACCGAGTGTCCCTGAGAGTGCAAGACTGCTACCACTGCCGCCATGACCTTGGTGAAGACCCGTGGGGCTGTCGCCAGACCGAATGGCAGAGCTACGAACTGAAGATGGTCGTCTCCTATCACAAAACGTAGAAAACGTTGATGTTCTGTAGCAATTGGCACGTGGAGATAAGCATCTTTGATGTCTATTGAGGCAAGGAAGTCTCCTCGAGACATTGAGGCAATGACAGATCGTAGGGTTTCCATCCGGAACCGCCTGGCGTGCACATGTTTGTTGAGCAGTTTTAGGTCCAGAACAGGACGGAATGAGCCGTCCTTTTTTGGAACCACAAAGAGATTGGAGTAAAACCCTCGACCCTGTTCCTGAGGAGGGACAGGGATCACTACTCCTTCCGCTCTTTGGGAGTCCACCGCCTGCCGCAGAGCATCTGCTCGGTCTGGATGTGGGGAGGTTCTGAAGAATCGGGCTGGAGGACGAGAACTGAACTCGATTCTGTACCCGCGAGACAAAATGTCTGTCACCCACCGGTCCTTGACCTGTGACAGCCAAATGTCGCAAAAGCGGGAGAGCCTGCCCCCGACCGGAGATTCGGCGGGAGGGGGCTGGAAGTCATGAGGTAGCCGCTTTGGAAGCGGTTCCTCCATTTGCTTTCTTGGGGCGTGCGTGAGCCCGCCAGGAATCTGAGTTTCTTTGCGTCCTCTGAGACCCTTTGGACGAGGTAAATGGTGTCTTGCCCGAACCTCGAAAGGACTGAAACCTCTGCTGCCACTTTTTCTGCTGAGGTTTGCTTGTTCTGGGCTGGGGTAAAGAAGAGTCTTTACCCTTGGACTGCTTAATGATGTCAGCCAATGGCTCGCCAAACAGTCTATCTCTAGATAAAGGCAAGCTGGTTAAACATTTTTTGGAACCAGCATCTGCCTTCCAGTCCCTTAACCACAAGGCTCTGCGCAAAACTACCGAATTGGCGGACGCCATTGAGGTGCGGCTGGTAGATTCTAGGACCGCATTGATAGCGTAAGACGCAAACGCAGACATCTGCGAGGTAAGGGACGCCACTTGTGGCACTGCTGGATGTATGATAGCATCCACTTTTGCTAAACCAGCTGAAATAGCCTGGAGAGCCCATACGGCTGCGAATGCCGGAGCAAACGACGCGCCGATAGCTTCATAGACAGATTTTAACCAAAGGTCCATCTGTCTGTCATTGGCATCTTTAAGTGAAGCGCCATCCTCCACTGCAACTATGGATCTAGCTGCAAGTTTGGAAATCGGGGGGTCTACCTTTGGACACTGGGTCCAGCGCTTGACCACATCAGGGGGGAAAGGATAACGTGTATCCCTAGAACGTTTAGAGAAACGTCTTTCTGGGTGAGCGTCGTGTTTCTGGATTGATTCTCTGAAGTCAGAGTGATCCAACAAAGCACTCAATTTACGCTTGGGATAGAGGAAACGAAACTTCTCCTGCTCTGCAGCTGCCTCTTCTGCTGAAGGGGCTGGGGGAGAAATATCTAACAGCCTATTGATGGCTGAGATGAGGTCGTTTACCATGGCGTCCCCATCAGGGGTATCCAGGTTGAGAGGGGTTCCAGGAGTGGATTCCTGATCACTCTCTTCAGACACCTCACAGGGAGACTGATTGCGCTGAGACCCTGAGCAGTGTGATGACGTTGAGGGTCTTTCCCAGCGAGCTCGCTTAGGGTGGCTGGGGCTATCATCTGAGTCATAATCCTCAGCTTGTGAAGCCGGGGACCCCCTTGTAGTCTGGATTGGATCCAGCTGAGGGGGGCCAGAGGACAGAGACCTCGCCGAGTCCAAAGACTGAGCCCCAGACATGGATTGCAAAGTTTCAAGGATTTTTGTCATAGTCACAGACATTCTATCAGCAAAAACTGCAAAGTCTGTCCCTGGCGCCGGGGCAGAACTTACAAGCGTCTCAGCCTGGGTCACTACCTCTCCGGACTCCGGCTGGCGAAGCAGCACCGGATCGGAGCATTGCACACAATGGGGGTCATCGGAGCCTGCTGGTAGAGCAGCCCCACATGCAGCACACGCAGTGTACACAGCCCTAGCCTTGGCAGCCTTGCGTTTTGTGGATGACATGTTGCTGCTTCCTCAGAGCGATCTGGGTATCCAGCCAGGAAGCGACCTCACAGTGCAAGAAATAAATAAATATATATATCTGGTGACACAGTACACCAATACACACTGAGGCACTAGAGGGGCCAGCTGAAATGCCGCTTACCGCCCGCTTAAGAGCGGGTGTGTGGTCGCCAAAAGCCCCCTAGTCCAGGTCTCCCAGAGCCTTGCGTCCTTCCTCCAGCCAGACTGCATGTAATGGCTGCCGGCGTCCTGGGAGAGGAGGGGGGGCGGGCCCTGGGCGTTCCTGGCTAAGAGCGGGAAGCCTGCTTCCCTCTGTGCCTAGTGAGAGGGCTGGAGCATGTAAATCAGGCTCCAGCCCTCGTCGCTGCTGCGAAACAGCGTCTCTCCCCTACCCTGATTGACAGGGTGGGGGCGGGAACGAAGCGGAGCTAGGCCGCAAAAAGCCGGGGACTAAAGTTATAAACGCCGCCGCCGTAAAAGCGCGGTCGGCGTGTCCCCGGCGCACCACAAGTCACAGCAGCGCCGCCCGGTCCAGTGGGGGTCGGCGCTGCGTTCCCACAACACAAAGTCCCCCAGTAAACTGTAGGAACACTAACTCCAACGTTACGGTCCCCGGCGCACTACAACACCCAGCCAGCCCGGAGTGTGTCTGTGCCTGCCGGGGACACAGAGTACCTGTATGATGCAGGGCCTTGTCCCTGATTGTACTCCTGCTCCATATCCATCAGGTTCAACTGGGTCTGTGGATGGAGCCCGGCGTCAGAGCTTAGAGGCCGGCAGGATCCCACTTCCACAGAGCCCTACAAGGGGATGTGGAAGGAAAGCAGCATGTGGGGCTCCAGCCTCTGTACCAGCAATAGGTACCTCAACCGTACAACACCATCCACGGGTGAGACGGGAGCATGCTGGGGGCCCTATATGGGCCCTCTTTTCTTCCATCCGAAATAGTCAGCAGCTACTGCTGACTAAAATCTGTGGAGCTATGTATGGATGTCTGACCTCCTTCGCACAAAGCTTGAAAACTGGAGAACCCGTGATACCACGGGGGGGTATAGCCAGAAGGGGAGGGGCCTTGCACTTTTTGGTGTAGTGCTTTGTGTGGCCTCCGGAGGCAGTAGCTATACCCCAATCGTCTGGGTCTCCCAATAGAGCGCTGAAGAAATCAGCCCTAGTCACTGATCAATAATGAAGTGTCCGTGCAGCTAAAAAAGATACTGCAGGACACTTCATTATAGACAGCGGGCACGCCATAATCATACTCCCCAGACGCCAAGCAGATGACCTGCAGTGATCGCACACCCGCACACATTCATATCTCACACACACAATCAGATCTCACAGACAAACCAGATCTCACACACAAACATCCGATCTCACACACAGACATAGGATCACACACACAAACATCGGATCACACACAAACATCAAATCACATACACAAACATCAGATCACACACACATTGGATCGCATATATACTCACCACATTCAGCGACACCGATCTCTTCTCGCCGGCAGAATCCTGAAAGGCAGTGCGGTGGAGCGCAAGGACCTGCAGAACAGGACCTGCGGCAGGACACGTGACTCCCTCCCGGTTGCGCTGGATGTGATGTGTGCGATCTGCTGTGTGTGTGCGCGATCGGCTGTGTGTGTGCGCGATCGGCTGTGTGTGTACGCGATCGGCTGTGTGTGTGCGCGATCGGCTGTGTGTATACGCGATCGGCTGTGTGTGTACGCGATCGGCTATGTGTGTACGCGATCGGCTGTGTGTACGCGATCGGCTCTGTGTGTGACCAGCTGTGTGTGTCTGCGATCTGATTAGTGTGTCTGCGATCTGCTGTGTCTGCGATCTGCTGTGTGTGTGTGTGTGTGTCAGCCAGCAGCAGGGGAGGACAGCGTGCAGCTTCCACCAGAGATCACAGGAGGACCTGGGAGCCACTCAGACGTCCGGTCTGGTAATATGAGTCTCCTGGGAAGTGGGGGGGGTCTGCTTTTTTGGGGCGTTAACGTACCCCCCAACCGTGTTTCTCCAAAAATAAGACCACCTCCAAAAATAAGCCCTAGTGCTTTTTTGTGGGGCAAAAAAAATATAAGACAAGTTGATTCCAATGCTGAAAGAAGTGGGCGAAATAGAGGTATATCTTATACCTTGGTTACGGCCCAGGCTGAATTGCATTGATTTTTGTCCTTCCCTAATAATTTGATGTTCTCATGCCTAACCCCCTAGTGATTTTAACGGAGTCAATAAATGGGAAGTTTTACGTTATACATCTATTTGGCCCAGTTCAAGTTAGTGCAACCACAAAGAAAAAAGAGCGATGAGACATCTTATCATGAAATTTTTATTTTTATTAATATTAATAATCAAGTGGGAAAAGAGAGACAACATTCAATATGGGTGCACAGACCCCAATACCCAGTTAGCCCAGGAGGGTAATATTACATTTAGTTCACAATGTATGTCGCACAAAGAACCGGGGAATGGCGCCCACCCGACGGACGTTCGTTTCGGCAAGATGCAAGATTTATTTTTTTTTCAATAAATCAAATCATTTTTTAAAAAAAGTGTGGGATCCCCTGTATTTTTCATGACCAGCCAAGGTTTAGCAGACAGCTGATGGTTGCAGCCTGCAACTGCCGCCTATCCTGTGCTGGATATGAAAAATGAAGGGTACTCTAGAAAACAACAAAAAAAATTTAACAAAAAAACTAAAAAAAAAAAACAGCTGGCCATCCCTCTCTATCAAGCTATTCTGTTATTTATTTCTATCTATTCTATCTGTTCTTTCTTATTATCTATTCTATCTGTTCTAGCTATCTATCTATCTATCTGTCCATCCACCTATCCATCCATCCATCCATCCATCCATCTATCTATCTGTCCATCCATCTATCCATCCATCCATCCATCCATCTATCCATCTATCCATCTGTCCATGTATCCATCTATCCATCCATCCATCCATCCATCTATCCATCTATCCATCTGTCCATGTATCCATCCATTCATCCATCCATCCATCCATCCATCTATCTATCCATCTATCCATCTATCCATCTGTCCATGTATCCATCTATCCATCTATCTATCTATCTATCTATCTATCTGTCTATCTATCTATCATCCATCCATCTATCTAATTCACTATCAATTCTATCTATCTATCTATCTATCTCTCTATCTATCCATCCATCCATCTATCTCTCTAATTCTCTATATATTCTAGCTATCTATCTATTATCCAATCCTATCTTTGTTTCTACTTTAAAAAATGCATTAACAAAAACACGGTAAAAAGACGTCAAAAACGTACTTTTTTTGGGCCACAAGCTGCATTTTCTGAAACCACAGGGAAAAAAGATGCAGTCAAGATGCAATCAGAAAAAAGATGCCGTGTGTGAAGACAGCCTTAGGCCGGTTTCACACTTGCGATTGACTCGCACGAGTGCAATGTGAGAAAATCTCGCATTGCACTCGAACTAATGTTAATCAATGAGGCTGCTCCGATCTGCTTTTTTTTCTCAGCTCAAATCGGACTGAGAAAATAATTGCAGCTTGCTGCGATTTTTAGAGTTTCTCGAGCGAGACTCTCCAATGCAGGTCTATGGGTGCGATAAAAAAACGGATGTCACACGGACCATCCTAGTGACATCCATTTTTCTAAATACAATCTATCATGTAGCACATAACACTGTAAATGCTCGTGTACATGACTGTAATGACTAATAGCTGCTGAGAAAAAGACGTATCACATACGGATTGAATACGGATTGCTTACGGACTACTATCATGAGAAAAATCACAGACTCGTATTGCAGACGGATCAACACTCGGATAGAGCTCATCCTACTTTCAGGCATGAGAATCGGACCTATTTATCGAACGCAAGTGTGACTCCAGCCTAAGGAAGAAAAAGGTCCAAGTGGTCATCCTAAGGCCGCTTTACATGCTACGACATCGCTAAAGCGATCTCGTTGGGGTCACGGAATTTGTGACGCACATCCGGCCGCTTTAGCAATGTGTTGTGTGTGACACCTATAAGCGATTTTGAATTGTCGCAAAAACGTTCAAAATCGCTCATCGGTGACATGCCCCCCTATTCCCAATTATCGTTGCTGCTGCAGGTCCGATGTTATTCGTCGTTCCTGCGGCAGCACACATCGCTATGTGTGACACCGCAGCAACGAGGAACCTCACCTTACCTGCGGCCGCCCGCAATGAGGAAGACGGTGGGCGGGATGTTATGTCCTGCTCATCTCCGCCCCTCTGCTTTGATTGGGCGGCCACTTAGTGACACTGCTGTGACGCCGAACGAACCGCCGAACGAACACATTTTTTTTGCGACTGAATATTTTTATACAGGGGCCCTTATACATTTATACCTTGCATATTTATAAATGCAATCTATTTATTAGTGCATTGTTTTTTAATATCGGTGAGATGGGTGAGGTGTTGCTCTGATTGTATAAATTCTTGGTATTTTTTCATGAATTGAGTATAATTTTCCTTTACTCCTCTCACCAATAATTTATGGTCAGAAATCCCCTCTGTGTCTGTGTTTTTCAAGTGATGTTTTTCTTGATTTTTTTGATGTTTTTTAGCTATTTGGATTAAATAAATGTTTTAAAAAAATATTTTGTAAGATAAAAACTATTTGATACAATATACTCTGATTTCTGTTTGTTTGTTGATTATCCAGTTAAGGTTGTTTCAGTCTGCGCCAGGGCCTTTAGAGACTGCACAGCTAAGGCCTCTAGCCTGTACAAGAAACGAGAGGGTCAGGTGCAGTAGAATTGAGATAGACCCTCTTTAAAGGGAACCAAACATCAGCATTTCCCTATATAAGGTGCAGCCAGTGCAGTACTGGCACCATCAGGCACAGTGTGTACATACCATCAGGGGGCAGCTCGGGTGTTTAGGCAGTGAAATCCAACTTTATAAAGTTTGAAAATTCATGCACTTTTTGATTGACGTGTGCACCTCTCTGCTAATATCAGGGCGGGTTATGCACGTTTATCCCCGCCCCCCCGCCGCCTGTTCCTCCCTCTCACTGGCCGTATGTAAATTTGTAATCTTCAGTTACACGGCGTCGGAGTTAGCGCCTGCGCATAGCGCTCATCTCCGGCGTCGTGTTTCTGAAGCCCACAGTATTATGGTGCATGAGAGGGCGACGCATGCGCCCTCGCTTCTTCAGATCTGTTGTGACTGCGGGAGCGCGCGGTCACAACAGGACTGGAGAACAGCTGATCTTACCCTGATTAGCTGCAGCAGACATCTCCTACGAGATCGTCTGCTGCAGCTAATCGGTAAGATCAGCTGTTCTCCAGTCCTGTTGTGACCGCGCGCTCCCGCGGACACAACAGATCTGAAGAAGCAAGGGCGCATGCGCCGCCCTCTCATGCACCATAATACTGTGGGCTTCAGAAACTCCGACGCCGTGTAACTGAAGAATATAAATTTGCATACGGCCAGTGAGAGGGAGGAACAGGTGGCGGGGGGGGCGGGGATACACGTGTATAACCCGCCCTGATATTAGCAGCAGAGGTGCACACGTCAATCAAAAAGCGCATGAATTTTCAAACTTTATAATGTTGAATTTCACAGCCTAAACATCCGAGCTGCACCCTGATGGTATGTACACACTGTGCCTGATAGTGCCAGTACTGCACTGGTTGCACCTTATATAGGAAAATGCTGATGTTTGGTTCCCTTTAATATTTTCCACGTGTGCGATACTATGCACATAACAGTGACACGGTATCTGCAATCTATTATTAGTGATTTTTCCCTTCCGAGCTTGGAGTGCACCACATAAGGGGTATCTGTGTACTGTCTACAACGGACAAACATACTTGTACATCTTACCTCTTCTAAGTCGAAATAGGTGATTTGGATAATTTGCCTCATAAGTATATTTAGGTTTTGGTAGAGCAGCAATACGGGCACTACGCCTCAGCACCCTAAGTGTGAATGACATAAAAGAAAGAATAAAAAAAAAGTTAATATCATTTTCTACATATCTACGGTACTTTACATCAGCATCATTTCTGAAACCAACTTTTTTAGTTGTTAGAAGGTTTAAACGTTCAACAGCTATTTTTCACTTTTTCCAATAAAATTTACAAACCATTTTTATTCACAACAGACCACTTCACTATTATTGACACTATTATTACATGGCTACGGGGCCTATATTCCAGAGAACCCACAAACAAGACCACAATTTAACTCCTTCCCCCCCGGGCAATTTTGTTTTTTACCTCCCCTTCTTCCGAGAGCCATACCTTTTATATATTTCCATCAATATAGCCAAATGATGGCTTGTTTTTTGTGGGACGAGCTATAGATTTGAATGACACAATTTATTCTGCCCCATATTGTACTGGAAAACGGGAAAAAAATTCCAAGTGCGGTGAAATTGCAAAAAAACTACAATTGCTCAATTGTTTTAGGGGGTTTATTTACCATGTTCACTATTTTGAAAAACTGACCTGGGATTATGATTTTCCAGATCGAAACGAGTTTCTAGATACCAAACATGTATAGTTTTACTTTTAGCTAAGTGGTGAAAAAAAAAAAAACAGAAGTTTGTCAAAAAAAAAAAGAGTACAGCTTTTTTCGACATTTTCTGAGACCCACAACGTTCCTATGTTTAGGGATCTGGGGCTCAGTGATGACTTATTTTTTTTGTCTTGAGCTGGTGTTTTTAAATTATACAATTTTTGAGTAGATACGACGTTTTGCCGATAAAATATATGGTCTGCACTAATGGAAGGTGCTGGCGGTATAGGACTATACTCAATGAATTCTAAAGTAGAACAGTTTATGGAAAGCACTCAGGGAAACAGAAAAAAAAATGTCCATTATGTGAAGTTTTGATCGCCTGTTATTGCATTTTAATGGAATGTTGCAGCAACCAAAAAAACTTAATTTTAGTGTTTGGAATTTTTTTTCTAGCTACGCTACATTTACTGATCAGATTAATTGATTTTATATTTTGATAGATCGGGCATTTCTGAAAGCGGCGATACCAAATATGTTTTTTTATTACTATTGTTTTATTTTCAATGGGGCAGAAGATGGTGATTTGAACTTTTAGGTTTTTTTATATTTTTTAAAACTTTAACTTTTTTTAATTGATTTTACTAATCCCCCTAGGGTACTTTATGGCTACACTGTCCGATCACCAAAAATGTTGTGGTCTTGTAAATACCGGCGCTCTGTCAGCATTCACAAGAAATGAGTTATAGCAGCGACAGGGGTAATCATCTGACCCCCATGCTGTCATGGCAATACCGTGGGGCTCGTGACTGCATCATGGGGCTGCCGATGGCAGCGGAGAAAGGTGTGATCCACGCCAAAGCGCGATCTAATGATGCATGCCCACAATCGGTGTTTGCAGCATTTTGGATGTAGTGTGTTTTTGCTGTGTCCAAAACGCTGTGTTGTACAGTACAAGCACAGTGGATGACATTTCTAGAAATCCCGTGCCCACTGTGCTTGTTTTTTCCACAGCAAACACTGACCTGCGGTGCAGCTTTCCAGACCGCAGCATGTCAATTGTTTTCTTTGGAATTGCCTGCACCCTCCATAAGGAGAACACAAGTGAGAGACCGCAGCGCACTGAACCCTGATTGTGGGTACGTGCAGATGCAGTCTCCTGCGTTCTCCTGCGGAGGAGACTCGCGGCCCTGCAGGTCAGGACCCGCTGTGTCCAGGACGCAGTGAGTCCTGATCATGGGCACACACCCTAAGGCTATGTGCCCACGGGCGCTCGTACCTGCGGATGTATCCGCAGGTACGAGCGCATGTTTCCCGCAGCTGCCCGCCGGCGTCCGCAGCTATTTTTAGCTGCGAGATTACAGCGGAATAGCTACGGGAAACATGCGGATATTCATGCGAATTACCTGCGGAGGTCCCGGCCTCTATCTCCATAGCGGAGGGCCGGGACATCCGCAGGTAAATCCGCAGGAATAATTGACATGCAATTATACCTGCGGATGCGAACATCCGCAGCATGTACGGCAGCCGCACTTTCCGCAGCGTGGACACAGCACTCCCCATGTCCCATAGGATAACATGGGGAGTGACTGTACATGCTAAAACCTGCGGATTTATCTGAAAAATCCAGAAAAATCAGCAGGTTTTCCGCAGCAAAATCCGCACAAACAAGCTCCCGTGGGCACATAGCCTAAGGGGTTAAAAGGCGTGGATGGATCAGCTCAGCAGACATGTGCAGGGAGTACGACACCAGTACATCCTTGGTCATGAAGAGGTTAAAAAACAACACCATTCAAGTTATTCAAAACCACATTCGAAAGTTTATTAACCCATCAAATACTTCACAGGAATTAAAGGAAACTGGAGAAAAAAAAATTAAAATTACTCTTTGTTTTTGTTTACTAAAAAGTTACTTTAGTCAAACATTTTCATTTTTAAAAGGGTGACAGGAGAAATTGTACCCCAATACTTGTGGTGCAATATCTCCTGTGTATGCATTACCCGGAGTAGTTGGAAACTACTTTTTGTTTTCCACTAATTTTTATTGAGTTTTCCCTTTAAGCGTAAACAGACTTTGGAGTTGTATTTTCTGTATCTATCTACAAGGAATGGTAGGAAGGGAGGAAAGGAGAAATAGGTAAAAAGTGATAGGGAAGTGATTAGAATAGTCACCGGGGAAGGCAGGAGAACTAACACTCTTAACATTCCCATGGCGAAAGTGTATAGAAATGAGAACTCCCAAGATTTAGAACATTTTAGAAATAAAGTAATGGAAACTACTGTTTGAGCACACCATAGGGCTCGTAAGGGACGGAGTTCTATTTGACTGTTGGTGGGCAACATGGAATGCTTTGAGGTTGCAATGTCACATTTGAGCAGTCAATACATCAGAAACCCACAACAAGCAACCCCATTTTGGAAATTACACCCCTCTGAATTACCATTGTAAGGCTATGTGCCCACGCTGCGGATTTACCGCGGATTTTGCCGCGGATTTGCCGCGGATTTCCCGAAAATCTGCAGCAGCGGCACTTCCAAGCCATTTCAATGGCATTTTGGAAATGCTGTGTCCATGCTGCGGATTTTTCCGCTGCAGATTTGCCGCGGATTTTGATCCGGAAAAATCTGCAGCATGTCAATTGTTTGGTGCAGATTTGGTGCGGATTTTTGGTTTTGAATGGGGAAAAAAAAAAAAAAAAATCCGCATCAAAATCCGCGGCAAATCCGCGGGTGCGGATTTGCCGCGAAAGTCGCGGATTTTCAGGCAGAAAAATCCGCAGGTACATTCTACCGTGGACACATAGCCTTACTGTTTTTAATCCACAAGTATTTTCCAGCTCCCAGCTGGTATTACAATGAAAATTACAAATCTACCTTTTGGCCATGTGCGCACGTTGCGTATTTTTCTGCGTTTTGGCTGCGTTTACAACTGCACTGTGTCATTGACAAAATTCATGCGTTGTACTTCCCCAGCAAAGTTTATGAGAATCATGCAAAATCTGTGCGCACAATGCTTTTTGAAACGCAGCATTTTGATTGTCAAAAATTTGACAAAATCTCTGCGTTTAGAAAAGCAGCATGTCAATTCTTTTGTCCGTTTTGGCAGCGTTCTACACCAATTGAAATCAATGAGTTGTAGAAAAACGCTGCCCAACTGTTAAACAGTACATTTTTATTGCGATTCGCATGTTTTTTTGACATAACAAACACAGGTCTTTCGGTCGCTGTCTCTCTCTGTCAATGTCGGTCTCTTTCTCTGTCGATATCGGTCTCTCCTTCCCACCCCCTCTCTCATACTCACTGATCCTCGATCACCGGCGCGGCGCTGCACGGCGTTCACACTGTGGCGGCTTCTCCTCTTTTGAAAATGCCGGCCACTCATTAATCCATCTCGTATACCCTGCTTCCCCTGCCCACCGGCGCCTATGATTGGTTGCAGTCAGACACGCCCCCATGCTGAGTGACAGCTGTTTCACTGCAAAAATCACAGCCGCCGGTGGGCGTGTCTATTCGAGCAGTAAAAAAATAAATAAATAATTAAAAAAAAAACGACGTGTAGTCCCCCCAATTTGGATACCAACCAGGGTAAAGCCACACGGCTGAAGGCTGGTATTCTCAGGATGGGGAGCTCCATGTTATGGGGAGCCCCCCAGCCTAACAATATCAGCCAGCAGCCGCCCGGAATTGCCGCATCCATTAGATGCGACAGTCCCAGGACTCTACCCGGCTCATCCCGAATTGCCCTGATGCGGTGGCAAACGGGGTAATAAGGAGTTAATGGCAGCCCATAGCTGCCACTAAGTCCCAGGTCAATCATGGCAGGCGTATCCCCGAGATACCTTCCATGATTAACCTGTAAGTTAAAGAAAATAAACACACACATCCAAAACATCCTTTATTTGTAATGAAAGACAAAAAAACACCCTCTTTCACCACTTTATTAACCCCTCAAAAACACCTCCAGGTCCGACGTAATCCACGCAAGATCCCACAACGCTTTCAGCTCTGCTACATTAGAAGCTGACGGGAGCGGCAGTAGAACACCGCTGCTCCTGTGAGCTCCATGCAGCAACTGAAGTGAGTCGCGCGATCAGCTGTGCTGTCACTGAGGTTACTGGCGGCTACCGCCCTCAGGTGGAGGTCTGCAGCTGTGCCCGCGAATAACCTGAGTGAAAGCACAGCTGATCGCGCGGCTCACTGCAGTCACTCAGGGGATTTGCGATCACAGGTGAGTCCTTCACAAGTAACCACAAATCAAGCCGCAGCACACGCACAGAGCCTCGCGATCACAATGATGTTGGGTGAAGTTCATCCGAGTTCATTCTGATCGTGCGGCACTGTCTCGCAGCCAGCCATGCTCTTTTTGACAATGCGGTCCCGCTCTACTGCAAGTCTATGGGGATGCTGCAGAGCCGAGTGGGACTGCACTGTCAAAAATGTGCGTTCTGGATGCTTTTCCCACTCTATCTATGGCAGAGCAAGCATCTAGAACACATGAATTCTCTCCAGGAATGTTTGCACATTGCGTTCTGCTGAATGCGTCTCAGAACGCAGCTTTTTCGGCTGCGTTCTGAGACGCACACGCAGTGACTTACACGCTGCGGAATAGAATGCAACGTGCGCACACAGCCTTTCAGTACCCAAAACATTGTGCCAAGCTTGAGCTTCTGGTGGCACACACCAAGTAAATTGATAAGTGAGCTCTCCCTGCTACATTAATGCCGGTTTAAGCATATTGTGGCTCAGAATGGATGGGGCCATTAGGATTTGGGAGTGCGCAGATTTTAAATTCGAAGAGGCAACGTCATTTTTACAGCGCCTTTCTCCTGTCTGCAATGTGGAAACTATTTCTGCTGCAAAATGACGGACCTTAGTGAGGGCTTGATTTTATGGACTTGGTGGAAGACTTTCATGGTAAAATTTCGGAGTACAAAATATTTTGCCTTTAAAGGGAAGGAATCATCCCCCAAAAAAAATGTTTTCAACAATTCAAAAATATGTAAAGTATTAACTTTTATTTTTTTTAATATCAGCATTTATTTAATGGAGTAAAATATGAAACATATTTTTTTTTATATTTTCCACTTTTAAAAACTATGGGGAGCAGCTGCAGAAATTTGCCATGACAACCTAGTGTACTGCCGTCTCGTATTATAACTGCAGTTAATGTGAGCTGGATCTGCTCTCATGTGTCAGAAATCATAACTCTCCTAACCATCTGGGCATTTGCAAAAGGATAAAGGCTCGTAGGCACGTACATGCTGAAATTTCTGCAGCGATTTGACAGCGCATGTGCGCTTCAAATCACTGCAGAAACACTGCGTAATGGATGCACTGTATCTGCAGAATAGATGCCGATTTCATGCGCTATGGATGCTGCCCCCACCATAGACAGAGTGGGAGCTGCATCCAAAACGCACAAATAATTGACATGCTGCATTTTTGAACGCACGGATTTGGGTCAAAATTTTAGCATCCAAATCGCTGCGTTCAAAAAAGCAACGTGAGCACAGATTATGCACAATCTTCATAGATTGTGCAGGGGACGCAGGATGCATGCATTTACGCTGCAGTGCTCAACGCAGCGTAAATGCATGATATTACGCAACGTGCGCACGAGCCCTTAAGGGAGGGTGGCCTTTAGGATCATAATGTGAAGCCATTTTGTTGGTGACTGTAAAGTGATATTGACCTATAGATAGAGACATCAAGAATAGCTGACAGCACAGATAATGTTAGGCCCCATGGGCACACTGCAATTTTTAGGCTATGTCCGCACGTTGCGTTTTCACCTGTGTTTTGAGCAGCAGCGTTTTCATGCCAAAAGGCATGCGTTTTGCGTTTCCATAATAGTCTATGGAAAATGTCAAAATTCTGTGCGCACTATTCATTTTCAAACGAAGCGTTTAATTTGCATAAATTGTGGTAAAAAACATGCGTTCAAAGAAGCAGCATGTCAATTGTTTTTGCCATTTCTGCAGCGTTTTGCTAACATTGAAGTCAATGAGAAGTAGCAAAAAGCAACAAACATCAAAATTCCAGCGTTTTACCTGCTTTTTAGCTGCAGAAACACTGCGTTTTTGATTACAAAAACGCATGCTCTTCAGACAATAAAATAATGGAATAATATGTTCCTTTACACATACACATAGTCCGACAATTAAATCAAAGAAAATTATGTTTATTTTTAAATTTTTGTCAAAAATATTATATTACAGCTATAATTTCATGAAATTAACTATTTTCTTTAAGAATTCTAAATTTATATATTTTTTCCTTTTTTTCTCTTTTCTCCTTCTGATTGACTTTTTAAACTTTATTAATCAGTGTCTTGATGTTCAAAACGCATCTGTCAAAACGCAAGGGAAAAAGCGCTAAAAACGCATCAAATACGTGGTAAATACGCATGCGTTTTTAGCGCTAATTTTAAGAAAAAGGCAACTTTGGCTTAATCAATTAAAGCCAAAACGTGCGTTTAGAACTGCAAGTAGGACGACGCAACGTGCGGACATGGCCTAAGGCTGCGACCACACTTTGCGCTTCCACCTGCGGTTCCATTGCTTTTTGGTTGCGTTTACAGAAGCACCTTTTTCATGCCAAAATGCATGCGTTTCCATTAAAACCAATGGAAAAAGTTGTTTTCCCCGACCGCACTTTGCGTTTCAAAACGCAAGTAAAAATTTGCATATTTTGTGGCAAAAACCATGCGTTCAAAGAAGCAGCATGTCAATTGTTTTTGTCATTTCTACAGCGTTTTGCTAACATTGAAGTCAATGAGAAATGGCAAAAACCAACAATCAAGCAAATTCCTGCGTTTTACCTGCTTTTGCAGTGCAGAAAACATGCGTTTTGACTTCAAAATAATGATTTCATATGTCCCTTTACACACACACATAGTCCGACAATTAAAATTTAGAATTTTAATAAATTATTACATTTTTTCCATTAAATATCATATTACCGCTATAATTTCATTATATTAATCTATTTTCATTATATTTTGCAAAAATATAGAATTCTTTATTTTTTCCAATTTTTTCATTGAGTTTGACTATTTAAACTTTATTTAGCAGTGTCATGATGTTCAAAACGCATCTATCAAAACGCAGGTGGAAAAGCATGCAAAAAGCGCAGAAAACGTATCAAAAATGCGGTAAATACGCATGCGTTTTCAGCGCTAAATATCTGAAGAAGGCAACTTTGGTCAAATCAATTAAGGCCAAAACGTGCGTTCTGAACTGCAAGTAGGAGAACGCAAAGTGCGGTCGCAGCCTTAATGCGTTTTTGGTGCAGTTTGTGGTGAAATTTTAGTCACTACAAACTGCATGCTTTTCCTTCCCCAGAAAAGTCAATGAGATTTGAGATTTGCTGTGTGCACGTTGCTTTTTTTTTTTGTCTGCAGTTTTGTGGTGACAACAAAACTGCAGCATGTCAATTCTTTTTGCATTTTCCCTGCATTTTTCACCCATTGGTGTTAACAAAATGCATAGAAAAACGCATGGTCAAAAGAAGGGAATTTTGTTACTTACCGTAAATTCCTTTTCTTCTAGCTCCAATTGGGAGACCCAGACGATTGGGTGTATAGCTACTGCCTCCGGAGGCCACACAAAGTATTACACTAAAAAGTGTAAGGCCCCTCCCCTTCTGCATATACACCCCCCGTGGGATCACGGGCTCCTCAGTTTTAGTGCAAAAGCAAGAAGGAGGAAAGCCAATAACTGGTTAAACAAATTCAATCCGAAGGAACATCGGAGAACTGAAACCATTCAACATGAACAACATGTGTACCCGAAAAAAACAAAAATCCCGAAGGAAACAGGGCGGGTGCTGGGTCTCCCAATTGGAGCTAGAAGAAAAGGAATTTACGGTAAGTAACAAAATTCCCTTCTTCTTCGGCGCTACATTGGGAGACCCAGACGATTGGGACGTCCAAAAGCAGTCCCTGGGTGGGTAAATTAATACCTCAAGTTAGGGCCGTAAAACAGCCCTTCCCTACATGGAGGCAACCGCCGCCTGCAGGACTCTTCTACCTAGGCTGGCATCCGCCTAAGCGTAGGTATGCACCTGATAATGCTTGGTGAAAGTGTGCAGACTCGACCAGGTAACTGCCTGGCACACCTGCTGAGCCGTAGCCTGGTGCCGTAATGCCCAGGACGCACCCACGGCTCTGGTAGAATGGGCCTTCAGCCCTGAGGGAACCGGAAGCCCAGCAGAACGGTAGGCTTCAAGAATTGGTTCCTTGATCCATCGAGCCAGGGTGGATTTGGGAGCCTGCGACCCTTTACGCTGACCAGAGTCAGGTACAAAGAGTGCATCCGAGCGGAAATGTAGATTCTGAGTGCTCTCACCAGATCCAACAAATGCAAATCCATTTCATATCGATGAACTGGATGAGGACAAAAGGAAGGTAAGGAGATATCCTGATTGAGATGAAAGGGGGATACCACCTTAGGGAGAAACTCCGGAATCGGGCGCAGCACTACCTTGTCTTGGTGAAACACCAGGAAGGGAGCTTTGGCTGACCGCGCTGCTAGCTCGGACACTCTCTGAAGAGATGTGACCGCTACCAGAAAGGCCACTTTCTGTGAAAGTCGAGAAAGTGAAACATCCCTCAGAGGCTCGAGGGACGGCTTCTGGAGAGCAATTAGTACCCTGTTCAGATCCCATGGGTCTAACGGCCTCTTGTACGGAGGGACAATGTGACAAACCCCCTGCAGGAACGTGCGTACCTGAGGACGTCGTGCTAGGCGCTTCTGAAAGAATACAGACAGCGCTGGGACTTGTCCTTTAAGGGAGCCGAGCGACAAACCTTTTTCCAAACCAGATTGCAGGAAGGAAAGAAAAGTAGGCAATGCAAATGGCCAGGGAGACACTCCCTGAGCAGAGTACTAAGATAAGAATATCTTCCACGTCCTGTGGTAGATCTTGGCAGACGTCGGCTTCCTAGCCCGTCTCATGGTGGCAATGACGTCTTGAGATAATCCTGAAGACGCTAGGATCCAGGACTCAATGGCCACACAGTCAGGTTCAGGGCCGTAGAATTCAGATGGAAAAACGGCCCTTGGGACAGTAAGTCTGGCCGGTCTGGTAGTGCCCACGGTTGGCCGACCGTGAGATGCCACAGATCCGGGTACCACGACCTCCTCGGCCAGTCTGGGGCGACGAGGATGGCGCGGCGGCAATCGGAGCTGATCTTGCGTAGCACTCTGGGCAACAGTGCCAGAGGGGGAAACACATAGGGTAGCTGGAACTGCGACCAATCCTGAACTAAGGCGCCTGCCGCCAGAGCTCTTTGATCGTGAGACCGCGCCATGAAAATCGGAACCTTGTTGTTATGCCGAGACGCCATTAGGTCGACGTCCGGCATCCCCCAGCGGCTACAGATTTCCTGAAACACGTCCGGGTGAAGAGACCATTCCCCTGCGTCCATACCCTGGCGACTGAGGAAGTCTGCTTCCCAGTTTTCTACGCCCGGGATGTGAACTGCGGATATGGTGGATGCTCTGTCTTCCACCCACATCAGAATCCGCCGGACTGCCTGGGAGGCTTGCCGACTGCGTGTTCCGCCTTGGTGGTTGATGTATGCCACCGCTGTGGAGTTGTCCGACTGAATTCGGATCTGTTTGCCTTCCAGCCACTGCTGGAAGGCTTGCAGGGCAAGATACACTGCCCAGATTTCCAGAACATTGATCTGAAGGGTGGACACTTGCTGAGTCCACGTACCCTGAGCCCTGTGGTGGAGAAAGACTGCTCCCCACCCTGACAGACTCGCGTCTGTCGTGACCACCGCCCAGGATGGGGGTAGGAAGGACTTTCCTTTTGACAATGAGGTGGGAAGAAGCCACCACTGAAGAGAGTCCTTGACCGTCTGAGAAAGGGAGACGTTCCTGTCTAGGGACGTCAACTTCCCATCCCATTGGCGGAGAATGTCCCATTGCAGTGGACGCAGATGAAACTGCGCGAAAGGGACTGCCTCCATTGCTGCTACCATCTTCGCTAGGAAGTGCATGAGGCGTCTTAAGGGGTGTGACTGGCCTTGAAGGAGAGACTGCACCCCCGTCTGTAGTGAACGCTGTTTGTCCAGCGGAAGCTTCACTATCGCTGAGAGAGTATGAAACTCCATGCCAAGATATGTCAGCGATTGGGTCGGGGTCAGAATTAACTTTGAAAAGTTGATGATCCACCCGAAACTCTGGAGAGTCTCCAGCGCAACGTTCAGGCTGTGTTGGCATGCCTCTTGAGAGGGTGCCTTGACAAGTAGATCGTCCAAGTAAGGGATCACAGAGTGACCCTGAGAGTGCAGGACTGCTACCATTGCTGCCATGACCTTGGTGAAAACCCGTGGGGCTGTCGCCAGACCGAAGGGCAGGGCTACGAACTGAAGATGCTCGTCTTCTATAACGAATCGTAGCAAACGCTGGTGCTCTGGAGCAATCGGCACGTGGAGATAAGCATCCTGATGTCTATTGATGCTAGGAAATCTCCTTGAGACATTGAGGCAATGACGGAGCGGAGGGATTCCATCCGGAACCGCCTGGTTTTCATGTGCTTGATGAGCAGTTTTAGGTCCAGAACGGAACGGAAAGAGCCGTCCTTTTTTGGCACCACAACCAGATTGGAGTAAAAACCGTGACCTTGTTCCTGCAGAGGAACAGGGATTACCACTCCTTCTGCCTGCAGAAGAGCATCGGCTCGGTCGGGAGGTGGGGAAGTTCTGAAGAATCGAGCCGGAGGACGAGAACAGAACTCTATCCTGTACACGTGAGACAAAATGTCTCTCACCCACCGTTTTTTGACCTGTGGCAGCTAAATGTCGCCAAAGCGGGAGAGTCTGCCACCGACCGAGGATGCGGAGAGAGAGGGCTGAAAGTCATGAGGAAACCGCCTTGGTAGCGGTACCTCCGGCTGCCTTCTTTGGGCGTGATTGAGCCCGCCAGGAATCTGAGCCCCTCTGAGCCTTTTGAGTCCTTTTGGACGAGGAAAACTGGGACCTGCCCGAGCCTGGAAAGTACCGAAACCTCGACTGTCCTTTCCTCTGTTGGGTTTTGTTTGATCTGGGCTGGTGTAAGGAAGAATCCTTATCCTTGGACTGTTTAAAGATTTCATCCAATCGCTCACCAAACAGTCTGTCACCAGATAATGGCAAACTGGTTAAGCACTTTTTGGAAGCAGAATCTGCCTTCCATTCCCTTAACCACAAGGCTCTGCGTAAAAACCACGGAGTTGGCGGACGCCACTGACGTACGGCTCGTAGAGTCCAGGACAGCATTAATAGCGTAAGTCGCAATGCAAACATATGCGAGGTTAAGGACGCCACCTGCGGCACAGATGTACGTGTGACAGTGTCCACCTGCGCAAGACCAGCTAAAATAGCTTGGAGTGCCCATACGGCTGCGAATGCCGGAGCAAACGACACGCCGATAGCTTCATAGACAGATTTCAACCAGAGGTCCATCTGTCTGTCAATGGCATCTTTAAGTGAAGTCCCATCTTCCACTGCAACTATGGATCTAGCCGCAAGCCTGGAGATTGGGGGATCCACCTTTGGACACTGGGTCCAGCGCTTGACCACGTCAGGGGGAAAGGGATAACGTGTATCCTTAAGACGTGTGGAGAAACGCTTGTCTGGATAAGCGTGGTGTTTCTGGACTGCTTCTCTGAAGTCAGAGTGGCCCAAAAAAGTACTGAATTTACGCTTGGGATACCTGAAATGGAATTTCTCCTGCCGCGAAGCTGACTCCTCCACTGGAGGGGCTGAGGGAGAAATATCCACCAGTCTATTGATGGACGCTATGAGATCATTCACCATGGCGTCACTATTAGGAGCATCCAGATTGAAAACGGTCTCAGGATCAGAATCCTGATCAGCTACCTCTGCCTCATCATACAGAGAATCCTCTCGCTGAGACCCTGACCAGTGTGTGAAGTCGAGGGTCTCTCCCAGCGAGCTCGCTTAGGCTGCTGGGACTGTCGTCCGTGCAGAGCCTTCAGCCTGGGATGTATGGGACCCCCTTGGAGCACGTATTAGTTCCAACTGAGGGAGACCGGGGGGCATTGATTCAACAGTGCCCATTGTCTGAGTCACCGGCCTGGACTGCAAAGTTTCTAGAATCTTGGTCATAGTCCCAGACATTTTATCAGCAAAAAACTGCAAACTCTGTCCTCTGGACAGTTTCACAGGTGGCTCTCTCTGGGCCACCACTAGCAGAGACTCTACCCAATGGGGGTTAGTGGAACCTGCCGGTAAAACAGCCTCACATGCGGTACAGACAGCATAGAAAGCCTGTGCCTTGGCACCCTTGCTTTTCTGCGGACGACATACTGTTGTCTCCTCAGAGCAATCTAGGGGTATATAGCCAAGAAGCGACCGTACAGTGCAAATATAGGTACAAGCATAAAGTACACAAAACACTGTGGCACTAGTGGGGTCAGCACCAAGGTGCTGCTTACCGCCCGCTTAAGCGGGTGTGTGGTCGCCAGAATCCCTTGACCGGGTCTCCCAGAGCCTGTGTCCGTTCTCCAGCTTAGACTGCATGCAGGAATGGCTGCCGGCGTCCTGTGAAGAGGGGCGGGCCGTGGGCGTGCCCCAGACAAAGAGCGGGAAACTGGCGTCCCACTGTGCCCAGTGAGGGGGCTGGAGTATGTAAATAAGACTCCAGCCCTCGGTGCTGACCATTGTACAGCGTCTCGCCCCTTCCCTGACTGGCAGGCCCGGGGGCGGGAAGGAAACGAAACTAGGCCGCAAAAGCCGGGGACTCGATTTATAAGCGCTGCCGTCGTAAAAGCACGGTCAGCGCGGAAGTCCCCGGCGCACCACAAGTCTCATCCGCGCCGCAGCTTCTAGCAGCGGCCGGCGCGGCCGTTTCCCACACATTAACTCACTCAGCTAAGCTGCAGTGAGTATAGCCCCAGCGCGCAGCGCTGTTGTCCCCGGCGCACTAACACACCCAGCATGCTGGTGTGTGTGTGCGTGGTCTGTACGGGGACACAGAGTACCTTAACGTTGCAGGGCCTTGTCCCTGACGATACTCAGCTCCATTCCAGCAGGATCTCCGGGTCTGTGGATGGAGCCCGGCCTCAGAGCCTGGAGGCCGGTAAGATCCCACTTCACCCAGAGCCCTCAGAGGGATGGGGAAGGATGCAGCATGTGGGCTCCAGCCTCCGTACCCGCAATGGGTACCTCAACCTTAACAAACACCGCCGACAAAAGTGGGGTGAGAAGGGAGCATGCTGGGGGCCCAAGTATGGGCCCTCTTTTCTTCCATCCGACATAGTCAGCAGCTGCTGCTGACTAAACAGTGGAGCTATGCGTGGATGTCTGACCTCCTTCGCACAAAGCATAAAACTGGGGAGCCCGTGATCCCACGGGGGGTGTATATGCAGAAGGGGAGGGGCCTTACACTTTTTAGTGTAATACTTTGTGTGGCCTCCGGAGGCAGTAGCTATACACCCAATCGTCTGGGTCTCCCAATGGAGCGCCGAAGAAACACATTTTTTGATGCATTGTTTTGGCCACAGGGGGCATTTTTGTGGCTATGACAAAACTGCAGCATGCGGACATGCGCTAAGTTGGTACTGCTCGCTGTATCATACGCAGACTGTATGACTTGCTGTGATTAGATAAGCAGAGGATAACACACTCTGGGATTACACACAAGGCTCAATGGAGTGTATCACACAGGATGGGATTAGAAATACGCAGTATCTAATGTATATAAACAAAAAAGGATAAGAAGCCAACTCACTAATCCAGTGTAATGAATAAAATATATTTTATGATTAGAAATGGAAAAAATAAACTTCTCTGAATGTCATGGCGGAGTACGGCTCTGTTCACATTGCAGATTCTGACGCTCCGCCCGATGGTTTCTCTGGTGTCTGGGATCAACACATGCAGACTTGGGCATCGATCTGCTGTGTGCTGATTCATAGGCAGGCTAGCAAGAGTTAATCTCTGCTGATCTGCTTGCTCCTTTAACCCTTTAGTGACGGAGCTAATTTTCACCTTAATGACCAGACCAAATTTTGCAATTCTGACCAGTGTCACTTCATGAGGTTATAACTCTGGAACGCTTCAACGGATCCCGGTGATTCTGAGATTGTTTTTTCGTCACATATTGGACTTCATGTTAGTACCAAATTTAGGACAATATTTTTTGTGTTTATTTATGAAAAAAATTGAATATTGGCAAAAATTTTGAAAATTTAGCAATTTTCAACTTTTGAATTTTTATACCGTTAAACCAGAGATTTCTGTGACACAAAATAGTTAATAAATAACATTTCCCACATGTCTACTTTACATCAGCACAATTTTGGAAACAAAATTTTTTTTTGTTAGGAAGTTAGAAGAGTTCAAAGTTTATCAGCAATTTCTCATTTTTACATCAAAATTTACAAAACCAGTTTTTTAGGGACCACATCACATTTGAAGTGACTTCAATAGGCCTAGATGACAGAAAATACCCAAAAGTGACACCATTCTAAAAACTGCACCCCCCAAAGTACTCAAAACCACATTCAAGAAGTTTATTAACCCTTCAGGTGCTTCACATGAACAAAAGCAATGTGGAATGAAAAAAAGCAAAAATTAAATTTTACCTAAAAATGTTGCTCTAACCCAAATGTATTCACTTTTAGAAGAAATAACACAACAAAATGGACCCCATAACTTGTTCCCCACTTTCTTATGAGCGCGCCGATACCCCACATGTGGTCAGAAACCTCTGTTTGGACAAATGGGAGGGCTCGGAACAGAAGGAGCAATATTTGAATTTTAGAAAGCAAATTTGGCTGAAATAGATTGTGGGCACCATGTTGCATTTACAGGTCCGCTAAGGTACCTAAACAGAAGAAATCCCTCACAAGTGACACCATTTTGGAAACTAGACCCCTCAAGGCTTCTATCTAGGGGTATAGTGAGCATTTTAGATCCACAGGTACTTCACAGATTTTGTTAACGTTACGTTGTCATATTGAAAATTTTAATAATTTTCTCAAAAATGTTGCTTTAGCATCAATTTTCTCACTTTTTCAAGAGGTAATTCCAAAAATTTGACCTCAAGGTTTGTTAACCACTTTTTTATGAGCGCGGTGATACCTCACATGTGGTCTGAAACCTTTGTTTGGACAAATGGGAGGGCTTGGAACGAAAGGAGCAATATTTGAATTTTAGAAAGGAAATTTGCCTGAAAAAGATTGCGGGCACCATGTCGCATTTGGAGGTCCCCTAAGGTACCTAAACAGCAGAAACCCCGCACAAGTGACCCCATTTTGGAAACTAGGCCCCTCAAGGAATTTATCTAGATGTTTGGTGAGTACCCTGAACCCTCAGGTGCTTCACAGAATTTTATAACGTTGAGCCATGAAAAAAAAAAAATAAAATTTTACCACAAAATTGTTATTTCAACCAGGTAGCTTTTTTTTTTACAAGAGTAAAAGGAAAAAATTCAGCATAACATTTATTGTGCAATTTCTCCTGAGTTTGGCGATACCTTATATGTGGTGGAAATCAACTGTTTGGGCGCATGGCAGGGCTCGGAAGGGAAGGAGTGCCATTTGACTGCAAAATTGGCTGGAATCAATAGCGGACGCCAGGTTGCATTTGGAGAGCCCCTGAGGTGCCTAAACAGTGGCGGTCCCCCACAAGTGACTTCATTCTGGAAACAAGACACCTCAAGGCTTTTATCTAGGTGTATAGTGAGCAGTTTGAATCCACGAGTACTTCACAGAATTTGATAAGCTTAGGTTGCCATATTGAAAATTTTCATTTTTTTCACAAAACTGTTGCTTTAGCATCAAATTTCTCACTTTTTCAAGAGACAACAACAAACCGTGGACCCCACAGGTTGTTATCCAATGTCTTATGAGCACAGGGATACCCCACATGTGGCCAAAAACCTCTGTTTGGATAAATGGGAGGGCTTGGAATGGAGGGAGCACCATTTGAATTCTGGAAAACTTGAAATAAATTGCGGGCACCATGTCACATTAGCAGGGCCCCTTGGGTACCTATACAGCAGAAACCCCCCACAAGTGACCCCATTTTGGAAACTGGATTTTATTCAGGAGTATAGTAAGCATTTTGAATCCACAGGTACTTCACAAAAATGTTGCTGTAGCAACAAATGTCTCACTTTTAGGCTATGTGGCCATGATCCAGCGACACGGCGTCTAGTACACAGTGTCAGCCTCCTGCAGAGATGTGAGTGTTGTCCACGGGAGAACGCAGCTGCCCATGCCCACGATTTGGGTTTAGGCCGCTGTGGAGCTCTATGCTACCTGCAGAGAACACTCATCTCCGCAGCATAAATTGACATGCTGAGGCTCGGGAAGCTGCGCCACAGGTCGGTTTATGCTGCGGAGAAAAGAAGCACATTGGGCATGAGATTTCTAAAAATCCTTCCACTGTGCTTCTACTGCACAACGCAGCGTTATGGACACAGGGAAAACACTCTGCACCCAAAACGCTGCAAACCCTGATTGTGGGCACACAGCCTAAAATGCTACAATGGATGAATGGATAGATGTCAAATAAATATAACGTCCCACCCCCTGCATATTCTAAGCTGGCGCCCTTTAGTGCCTTTCATGTGGCACTAAAGGGTGCCTAGCCTTGTATTTAGCCCCCCCAAAAAATTAATAATTAAAATAAACGACGTGGGGTCCCCCCTATTTTTGATAGCCAGCTAGGGTAAAGCAGACAGCTGTAGCCTGCAAACCACAGCTGACAGCTTCACCTTGTCTGGTGATCAATTTGGAGGGCTCCCCAGGCGTTTTTTTAAAAAAAAACAAAACGTGGGGTCCCCCCCAAATTAGATCACCAGCCAAGGTGAAGCGGACAGCTGGGGTCTGGTATTCTCAGGGTGGGAAGAGCCATGGTTATTGGACTCTTCCCAGCCTAAAAATAGCAGGCCGCAGCCGCCCCAGAAGTGGCGCATCCATTAGATGCGCCAATCCTGGCGCTTCGCCCCAGCTCATCCCGCGCCCTGGTGCGGTGGCAGACGGGGTAATATATGGGGTTGATACCAGCTGTAATGTCACCTGGCATCAAGCCCTGGGGTTAGTGATGTCACGGCATCTGAACAGATACCCGACATCACTAACCCAGTCAGTAATAGAAAAAAAAAAAGACAAAAAAAAAATTTATTTGAAAAAACACTCCCCGAAACATTCCTCTTTTACCAATTTATTGAAAATAAAGAAATTCCGGTCGCTGTAATCCATTTTGGAGGTCCCACGCCGACTCTGGATCTTCTAGAATATGGGGGGCACGTTCAGGGAACGTATCCCCCATTTTCTGGAAGAGCAAGCTCTCCATGAGCAGTGTGGGTGCAGTAATCTGAGAATACTGCACTCACACTGCCCCGGTCCAACCTAGGGCAGAGTGACCTGCAGTAACCTCATTCCAGAATATGAGGGGCACGCTCACAGAACGTACCCCCCATTTTCTGGAACAGCAGTCTCTCCATGTGAGGAGTGTGACTGCAGATTACCGCACTCACCCTCCCCCGGTCCACAGTGGAGTAGCTTGTGCAGTTGCGACGTCAGCAGGATCCCTGCTTGCAGGGATCCAGCTGACAGCCGCTGTCTGCGCATGCGCCGCCAGCATTGAAGAAGGAGGCGGCGATCGCGGGCCCGGAGCACCAGCAGCCAGGTAACGTATAACCGGGGGCTGGGGGGGGGTGACGGGGGGTGACCTAGTGGGACCTGGGGACACCTTTCTGCCGCATGTGACGTGTCACATGCGGCAGAAAGAGCAGAATGAAGGCGGCCGCGCGCTGTGCGCCGCCATCTTCCACGCTCCGGAGGGGGGAGGGGGGTGGTGGCTCTGGAGAACCGGAGGGGGCTCCGGTGACCAGAGGGCTCCGGTGGACCGGAGGAGGGGTCAGGGGGAGGACATTTCCCTCCGATCTGAAATGTTTGATCATTTCAGATCGGAGGGAAATGACTGCAGAGCCGGCGCCGGCGGCAGTTTTCTGTGCGCTTCGGCGCCATTTTGGATGTCCGGTGGGGGTAGGGGTGGGGGGACTCTCCGGTACCGGGGGCTTTGGGGGCACTAGGGGGTTAGATTTCTTTCTCATCTGACATGTTTGATCATGTCAGATGAAAAAGAAATCAGTTTTACCGGCCATTTCTTTTTTTTTCATGTGTTCGTCGGTATACAGTGTATACCGCCGATCACATGATCGGGGTCCAAAAAAAACACCCCGATTCATAATCTGGGGGGTCTCAGCTACCCCCGGTAGCTGAAACCCCCGAGATTTTCGGTCGCTGGGGGGCGCTACAGGGTTTTTTCGGGCCGCCGCTTTAAAGCGGCGGAACAGAATAAGTACCCTGTTTTGCCGCCGCTTTAAGTCGTACGGCCGTCGTTATGAGGTTAAATAATAAATAACTGTATATGTCAGTTGCTAGGGTATACTGTATAAATATGACTGTTAGATTGCATCTACAGGTTAAACAATATGGTTATTGCCGTGATAGCTGTAGTACTCGGTGTTGCCCTAGATCAGGGGTGGGGAACCATTTTTCTGCCGGGGGTCATTTGGAAATTTCTACCAACCTTCGGGGGCCGCACAAAATTATCAACTTGAAAATTACCCCAATATATTTGGTCAAACAATTAACTCACTGTGGGGCTGGAGCTTGTACTCTTTGGTGCAGCTGTAATATTAGGCGATATTGATCTTGTTGCTTTTCACAACTGCTTTTCCAGGTTTCAGTTGGCTGGGACTGCTGTATATACATCACAGGGGAGGGTTGGGAGGAATATAGATCACTGGGGAGGCTGGGGGCATAGACATCACTGGGGGGTACATACATCACTGGGGGATACATACATCATTGATGGGGAGCACAAACATAGCTAGGGGGGCATAAACATTGCTGGGGAGGGCTGGGCGGAATATACATCACTAGGGAAGCAGCAGGGCATAGACGTCACTGGGGGTATATACACATCACTGGGATACACAGACATAGCTGGGGGGCACAAACATTGCTGGGGTTATATAAATAGCCGGGGGCAAACAGCCCTGGGGGATGCCGGAGGGACACAGACAGCCCTGGGGGCACAGAGAATGATGGGAGAGGCTGGAGGCACAGACAAATCAGGGGGACGCTGGGGGCACAGATGGCACAGAGAAGGATGGGAGAGGCTGAAGGCACAGACAGAACTGGGAGAGGCTCCGGGCACAGATATCACTGGGGAGACTGAGGGGGGCACAGATCACTGGGGAGACTAGGGGGACACAGATCATTAGGGGGGCATAGATCACTGGGGAGACTGGGGGGGGCACAGAACACTGGGGGGGCACAGATCACTGGGGAGACTGGGGGGCACAGGTCACTGGGGAGACTGGGGGTAGGCACAGAACACTGGGGGGGGCACAGATTACTGGGGAGACTGGGGGGCACAGATCACTGGGGGGGGCACAGATCACTGGGGAGCACAGATCACTGGGGAGACTGGGGGGCACAGATCACTGGGGGGGCACAGATCACTGGGGAGCACAGATCACTAGGGAGACTGGGGGGCACAGATCACTGGGGAGACTGGGGGGGCACAGAACACTGGGAGGGGGCACAGATCACTGGGGAGACTGGGCGGAGGCACAGAACACTGGGGGGGGCACAAATCACTGGGGAGACTGGGGGGGGGCACAGAACACTGGGGGGGGCACAGAACACTGGGGGGGCACAGATCACTGGGGAGACTGGGGGGCACAGATCACTGGGGAGACTGTGGGGCACAGATCACTGGGGAGACTAGGGGAGCACAGATCATTAGGGGGGCATAGATCACTGGGGAGACTGGGGGGGCACAGAACACTGGGGGGGGCACAGATCACTGTGGAGACTGGGGGGCACAGGTCACTGGGGAGACTGGGGGGAGGCACAGAACACTGGGGGGGGGCACAGATTACTGGGGAGACTGGGGGGCACAGATCACTGGGGGGGCACAGATCACTGGGGAGCACAGATCACTGGGGAGACTGGGGGGAACAGATCACTGGGGAGCACAGATCACTGGGGAGACTGGGGGGCACAGATCACTGGGGAGACTGGGGGGGCACAGAACACTGGGAGGGGGCACAGATCACTGGGGAGACTGGGGGGAGACACAGAACACTGGGGGGGCACAAATCACTGGGGAGACTGGGGGGGGGCACAGAACACTGGGGGGGCACAGAACACTGGGGGGGGGGCACAGATCACTGGGGAGACTGGGGGGCACAGATCACTGGGGAGACTGGGGGGCACAGAACACTGGGGGGGCACAGATCACTGGGGAGACTGGGGGGCACAGATCACTGGGGAGCACAGATCACTGGGGAGACTGGGGGGCACAGATCACTGGGGGGGCACAGATCACTGGGGAGCACAGATCACTGGGGAGACTGGGGGGCACAGATCACTGGGGAGACTCGGGGGGCACAGAACACTGGGAGGGGGCACAGATCACTGGGGAGACTGGGCGGAGGCACAGAACACTGGGGGGGGGCACAAATCACTGGGGAGACTGGGGGGGGCACAGAACACTGGGGGGGGCACAGAACACTGGGGGGGGGCACAGAACACTGGGGGGGCACAGATCACTGGGGAGACTGGGGGGCACAGATCACTGGGGAGACTGAGGGGCACAGATCACTGGGGAGACTAGGGGAGCACAGATCATTAGGGGGGCATAGATCACTGGGGAGACTGGGGGGGCATAGATCACTGGGGAGACTGGGGGGCACAGATCACTGGGGAGCACAGATCACTGGGGAGACTGGGGGGCACAGATCACTGGGGGGGCACAGATCACTGGGGAGCACAGATCACTGGGGAGACTGGGGGGCACAGATCACTGGGGAGACTCGGGGGGCACAGACCACTGGGAGGGGGCACAGATCACTGGGGAGACTGGGCGGAGGCACAGAACACTGGGGGGGGGCACAAATCACTGGGGAGACTGGGGGGCACAGATCACTGGGGAGACTGTGGGGCACAGATCACTGGGGAGACTAGGGGAGCACAGATCATTAGGGGGGCATAGATCACTGGGGAGACTGGGGGGGCACAGAACACTGGGGGGGTCACAGATCACTGGGGAGACTGGGGGGCACAGGTCACTGGGGAGACTGGGGGGAGGCACAGAACACTGGGGGGGCACAGATTACTGGGGAGACTGGGGGGCACAGATCACTGGGGAGGCACAGATCACTGGGGAGCACAGATCACTGGGGAGACTGGGGGGCATAGATCACTGGAGAGCACAGATCACTGGGGAGACTGGGGGGCACAGATCACTGGGGAGACTGGGGGGGCACAGAACACTGGGAGGGGGCACAGATCACTGGGGAGACTGGGGGGAGACACAGAACACTGGGGGGGCACAAATCACTGGGGAGACTGGGGGGGGCACAAATCACTGGGGGGGCACAGAACACTGGGGGGGGCACAGAACACTGGGGGGGGCACAGAACACTGGGGGGGGCACAGATCACTGGGGAGACTGGGGGGCACAGATCACTGGGGAGACTGAGGGGCACAGATCACTGGGGAGACTAGGGGAGCACAGATCATTAGGGGGGCATAAATCACTGGGGAGACTGGGGGGGCACAGAACACTGGGGGGGGCACAGATCACTGGGGAGACTGGGGGACACAGGTCACTGGGGAGACTGGGGGGAGGCACAGAACACTGGGGGGGTACAGATTACTGGGGAGACTGGGGGGCACAGATCACTGGGGAGCACAGATCACTGGGGAGACTGGGGGGCACAGATCACTGGGGAGCACAGATCACTGGGGAGACTGGGGGGCACAGATCACTGGGGAGACTGGGGGGGCACAGAACACTGGGAGGGGGCACAGATCACTGGGGAGACTGGGGGGAGACACAGAACACTGGGGGGGCACAAATCACTGGGGAGACTGGGGGGGGGCACAGAACACTGGGGGGGCACAGAACACTGGAGGGGGGCACAGATCACTGGGGAGACTGGGGGGCACAGATCACTGGGGAGACTGGGGGGCACAGAACACTGGGGGGGCACAGATCACTGGGGAGACTGGGGGGCACAGATCACTGGGGAGACTGTGGGGCACAGATCACTGGGGAGACTGTGGGGGCATAGATCACTGGGGAGAAAGAGGGGCACAGAGAACTGGAGGTACAGAGCGCTGGGGGCACAGGCAGACCCGGATGAGCTTGGAGGTAGTTAGAGAACTGGGGAAGGCTGGGATCACTGAGCGCTGGAGGTGGCTGCGGGCACGGAGAGCTCTGCCGCCGGGCACAGAGAGGAGCAGCCGCCTTCGCCGCTGGGCACAGGGAGCCGCCGGGCACAGAGAGGAGCAGCCACCGCCGGGCACGGAACCGCCGCCGCAACCGCCGGGCACAGGGAGCCGCCGCCGCAACCGCCGGGCACAGGGAGCCACCGCCGCAACCGCTGGGCACAGGGAGCCGCTGCCGCAACCGCCGGGCACAGGGAGCCGCCGGCGCTGGGCACAGAGTGCTGCCCGGCACAGTAAGACCTGGGGGATGATTGGCAGTCAATCCTCTCCTTTTGATTTTAGCGCTCCTCACGCCGACCCCACCTACAAAGTATGTCCTCACGTAGGCAGTGCCAGCATGGGGACGTAGTCTTTCAGGTATAGGAAATGCAGCGTTCAGCATTGAACGCACTGTGTGGGGTTTTAAAGGGCCAGCAGCAAGTAATATGCGGCTGCCGCCCCAGCACTGCAGTCCCCGGGAATCAGCCCGGGGGCCGCAGAAAAAGTCGTTGCGGCCGCATACGGCTCGCGGGCCGGAGGTTCCCCACCCCTGCCCTAGATAGTAACTATTTCTGTCCCAGTCTCAGTCTGTATCTCTCGGTGTCTGTTTCTCTTTCTGTGTCTCTATCCCTTTGTCTGTCTCTTTCCCTGTCTGTCTCTATGTCTTTGTCTGTCTGTCTTTTTCCCTGTCTGTCTCTCTATCTCTTTTCCTATTTGTCTCTCTATCTCTTTCCCTGTTTCCCTGTCTGTCTCTGTACCTCTTTCCTTGTCTTTTTCTGTCTGTCTCTTTCCCTGTCTGTCTTTCCCTGTCTGTGTCTTTTTCTATCTTTTTGTCTGTCTGCCTCTTTGTCTGTGTCTATCTCCATCTGTCTGTCTCTTTGTCTGTCTTTTTGTCTGTCTCTTTCCCTGGCTGCATTGTGACACGCCAACATTCCATTCAAGGCATGGCTGCACATTCTTCTGAAGTTCTGGCTGCATTGTGTTCCCAGCTCCATTGACTTTAATGGAGACAGGTTTTTTGGTGAATAACTGTAAAGCATGGGGTTAAAATTTCCCCTCAAAACAGTTAATGACGTTCCCTGAGTCAAATGCGGATTCACACACACGTTGTTTTACATTTACACATGTATTTGTAACAAAGCTATTTGTCATTTATTCACATAGTCCTCATCTATGATTGCCGCCCCTTTATTTATTGTTGTGTACTTTTTTCTATTTTTAATCTCTTTACGTTGGATTTACAGATTAAAACAGCAGCAGTAAAGGGTACTTATTCCTTATCGCCAATAACAGCGGTAAGAAAAAAGTGAATTGCAACCCCCAGCGTCGGAAAATCTCTGGGGAGTCCTAGGCAATTACGATACTAGCAGTTTTTTCCTGCCCCCGGTCACGTCATCACCGTTATCTTACCTCGCACATGACATAATCAAACACATCAGATGGGAGATAAATGTCCTCCCCCGGTGTGGCCAAAGTCCACCCCTCCCCAGTCTCTCTCCTCTTCCTGATCTCCAAAAAGGCAGGCACATGAGTTGTGCATCTGTCACAAGCATCCTTCTCCGATTTCTGACATGTCAGATGAGACAGAAAAGTCCACCACAGGTCCCCACCTGTACCTTCTGCAGCAGTCCCCCGCGACCTCTCCTTCTGAAAAAAATGGCGGACTCATGCGCAGTGAGCCAGTTCTCAGACAGCTCTCTGCGAGCAAGGAGACTGAGCCCACTCCTCACATGACATGGAGTGCCTGCACTTCCAGAAAATGATGTATATGTTCGCTAAGCGTGCCCCCTTATCATGGATGACAGAGTTGTTGTGGGGGTCTCCAAAAGGGATTACGGCAGACCAAATTTTTTTTTTCTTTTCAATAATTTGGTGAAAAAGGGAATGTGGCAGGGAGGGTTTTGTTGTCTTTATGTTCTTTATTACTAAAAGGGTTAGTAGACGCCTCAAAATTACTAACCCCTGGGCTTCATGCCAGCTGACATTACAGCTGGTATCAACCCCTTATATTACCCCGTTTGCCACCGTTCCAAGGCAACGGGATTAGCGGGGAGAAAGTGCCAGGACTGGCGCATCTAATGGATGCACCACTTCTGGGGAGGCTGCAGCCTGCTATTTATAGGCTCGGAAAGGCCAAATAAACATGGTCCTTCCTATGAATGCAAGACCCCAGCTGTCCGCTTTAGCTTGGCTGGTGGTAACCCAATTTTTGGGGGGACCCCATGTTTTTCTTTTTAATTATTTATAAATAAATAAATAAATAAATGAATGAATGAATGAATGAATGAACAGATTGGGGAGACCTCTGCCAGGTGAAGCTAGCTGCTAGCTTCAGTGTGCAAAACAAGAATGCCGCGGAGACACCATCACGTGTTTCTCAACGCTGGCAGGAAACTAGCCAGGTCTTTCACCGGGAAGGAACAACCACGGGAAGGGCAGTCTCCAGTCAAGGAAACCGCCTATACCAAAACATGATCTCCCCGAGGTTAACCATCTTTACCTATGTAGTCTTCTACTAGGCATTGCTCCCACTAGCCAGTTTCCTACTCCACATTGATGAGGGACAAATACCCCGAAACAGCTGTCTGTGGATGGATACCACGTTTTGGTATAGGCGGTTTCCTTGACTGGAGACTGCCCTTCCCATGGTTGTTCCTTCCCAGTGAAAGACCTGGCTAGTTTCCTGCCAGCGTTGAGAAACATGTGATAGTGTCTCCGCGGCATTCTTGTTTTGCATATTTTCCCAGGGGGCCTTGTTCTAGTGTCAAAGCGTTGAGAAACACGTGATGGTGTCCCCGCGGTGTTGGATGTTGATCTCCCCGAGGTCAACCATCTTTACCTATGTAGCTTCAGTGTGCAGGCTGCAGCCATCTACTTTACCCTAGCTGACTGTTAAAAATGGGGGGGACCCCACGTAATTTTTTTAAATTATCTATTTTTTGGCTAAATACAAGACTGAACACTCTTTTATGCCAGTGAAACAGTGCCAGCATAAAAAATATTTAGGAGAGTTGGACATTATACATGTGTTTGACATCTATCTATCCATCCTAGCTTTGTAGGCTGTATGTACACAATAAGCACCTTAACGACCGCCGATAAGCCTTTTAACGGGGGAAGTTAAGGGTACTTATTCCTTTGCGACGCTTTTTAACAGCCGCTCAGGAAAAAGGGTATAGCGCCTTCCAGTTTGGAAAATCACCAGGATTTTAGTTACCAGTGGTAGATGAGACACTGGAGATCACGATCCGAGTCGGTTTTTCTGGTCCCCGGTCACGTGATCGCCATTTCATACTGTATACCAGTGACCACGTGGACGTTAAGGCAGTGGCAGTAAAAAGATGATGAATCTTCCATTTGGTATAATCAAACATATCTAATGGGAGATAAATGTCCTCCTCAGTCCCCCGGTGTGCCCAAAGTCTCCTCCTCCCTGACCCCGTCTCCCTCCCGATGATCTAACATGGCTGCTGCTGCACGAGTGGTGTGCCTGCCGCATTCATCCTCCTCCTCTGATTTCTGTGCAATCTGACATGACAGATGGAACAGAAAGGTTTTCCCAGGTCACCCTATGTCAGGCTGCCACCCCTCTGGTCCTTCCGTACATGATGCAGCTCTGATCCCCCGTGACCCCTCCTTCGCCTTGTCTTCAGAAGAAATTGTGATGCCTCTGGACTAGTCAGGTCGTCACAGGGTACTGCACGCTCTTTATCTCCCAGTGTAGGGCTCAACCCCCCTTTGGTTCTTGGTTCCCAACTTGCAGCACTGCCTCCACCAGCATCTAAAAATCCTAATCACAACTCGCACCACACCCTGTCAGGAACACCAGTGGGCTGCTAAGCTGGAATAGGGCCGCCCACCTAGGGGTCAGGCAGGGAGGTGGGAGGTGACAAGTCAGAACAGTGGTAGCCCTCGAGCTGTGAGGAGCGCGAAGGAAGCTGGGAGTTGGAGCTCCCAGAGGAAAACGTAGATTGGGTTGCAGACGGTGGTCTGGACCCGGAGGAAGCGGAGACCCGGTCGCGGGAGATTGGGACTGGGTGCTGGCTTAGTCAAGGAGGACGGTCGGCAGCTGCAGTCCAATAGCCGGTCTGGGGCCAAAAGCACGTCGGGGTACTGGACCCTAGGTCAGGAAGAAGCTTCATGCAACCCGGCAATTAACCTGCGGAGGACAGGGCCTTTATGGACTGTTCCCATGAAGCTCAGAGATCGGAGGGCACTAGCGCAATGAGGGGGATAGGGCTTTCCAACCAAAGCAGCCCACAGAAATCCCAAGCGTGAGCTCCTGAGAGCAAGTGTGACGCCCTGGCCTATCAGGATGTCACAGGGTATTGTGCAGTCTTCCCTTATGCACAGTATCCACCTCCTCCTTGGTTATGTGTCCCCAGCTAAGTGGTGTTGTCAACAACAGTTAGTAAATCCTAGGAACACTCTGAACCACACCCAATAGACACACCAGTGGACGGCCTGAGTGGAATAGGGTCGCCAACTTGGGGGGGTTGGTTAAGGGGAGGTCAGGAGTGTCAGGAGCAGTTCAGAACAGAAGTAGATCCCAGTGAGAGAGGAGCTGGGGAGTGGGAGCTTCCAGAAGAGAAGTTGAGTAGTAGCTCTCGGTGAGAGAGGAGGTCAGGAGCTGGGCTCCTTGGAAGTCACTAGGTAACAGACGGTGGTCTGGACCTAGTAGGAGCTGGACTCCCGGTCGCATGGGGATCGTGATAAGGGGCACGGTACTGCCGAGGGAGCAGCCGGCGGCCTTGTACCATCTCCCGGGCCGGGCCCAGGGCACGACGGGGTACGTGGACCCTAGGTCAGGAAGGAGCTTCAGGCAACCTGACAATTAGCCCGACGAGAACGGAGCCTTCAAGATCCGCTCTCCACCCGCTCCAGAATCGGGGTACTAGCGCAACGAGGGGGATAGGACTTTCCACAAAACGGTCCAGAAAATCCCAAGCGTGAACCCTGAGAGCAAGCTCCCACAGTTAGCCATACTGCGGAGCAGGACCCGGCTAGTTTCAAGCTACCAGGACCACCAGAAAAGTGAACAAAGTGCCAAGAAGAAGGTTACAGACCATCAGACAGCACCACTGGGGACGGGACCCAAAATAGCTCCCCTCATTGGCAGCGGTGTACAGAACTTTGGTTTATCTGGTTGTCGGTGTCAGCTTTATGGACTGAGTGAGTACATAAGGGACCCCCTTCACTCCCCACGGCACTCCCCAAGCACTATCACTGAGTCCCGAGGCATCCCCCCTACCCGTGGAGGGTCCTAACATCTGGCTTCCCCCTGTCTTCACCCCCGGGTACTCCCAACAGCAGCAGTGGTACTCTCAGATTACCACAAACCACGGGTGGCGTCACGAACTATCACAATCCCCTATAAATACCCCCTTTTATTCGAGTGGCTGCACGACCCCCGGGTCCGGAGACCCATCGAGCCACTGCGGATCCGGATCCGAGCAGCCCGGCTGCTTCCACGGGGGCGGCACACAAGCTCCTCTGCTACCCATAGTAGGGAGCAGGGCACGGACAGCTCCAAGCTTACGGGCCACCTGAACACTTTCAATTCTGTGCACACAGGCAGGTTATGGACCACCAGGTAGTGCTGCAAGAGATGGAACCCAGACGAGCTCCTCCCAAGAGGGCAGCGACACCCAGAGACTTGGTTTACTACGTTGTCAGTGTCTGCTTTCCTTTTGAGTGAGTACCTGATTAACCACCGCTACCAGCAAGCCTGCGCTTCCCCTGCAATCCATCCCACCATCCATGGTCCCGGGGCCTTTCCCTACCCGTGGAGGGTAACGTTATCTGGCTGCCCCATTTTATCGCCCCGAGTACTCCCAACGGCAGCGGTGGTACTCCCTATTACCGCACACCACGGGTGGCATCACAAACTATCTAACTCCCCTGTAAATAAGCCCCCATCACGTTTCGGAGTGATCCCAAGCCCCCGGGTCCGGAGACCCTCGAGCCAAGAGTAGCGACACCCGGATCCGAGTGGTTCAATCGCTGCTGGGGCGGTACATGTCCGAGAAAAATGATGGCCGCATGTGCAGAGAGGCTCTCAGCCGGCTCACTGTGTGCAACGCAGTGATGTTACTGCAGCTCACACTGCCTTCAGTTGGACCGGGGTAGTGTGAGTGCAGTATTCTCAGGTCAATGCACCCACACTCCTAACATGCAGTGCTGCACTTCCAGAAAATAGGAGATGTGTTCCCTGAGTGTGCCCCCCTTATTCTGGAATAAGGTTACTGCAGGTCACTCTGCTTTTGGTTGGACCAGGGCAATGTGAGTGCAGTATTCTCAGGTCACTGCAACCACACTGCTCAAATGGAATGCTTGCGCTTCCAGAAAGAAGGGAATTTTGTTACTTACCGTAAATTCCTTTTCTTCTAGCTCCTATTGGGAGACCCAGACGATTGGGTGTATAGCTACTGCCTCCGGAGGCCACACAAAGCATTACACTAAAAAGTGTAAGGCCCCTCCCCTTCTGGCTATACACCCCCAGTGGGATCACTGGCTCACCAGTTTTAGTGCAAAAGCAAGAAGGAGGAAAGCCAATAACTGGTTTAAACAAATTCACTCCGAGTAACATCGGAGAACTGAAAAACCGTTCAACATGAACAACATGTGTACCCGAAACAACCCAAAAATCCCGAAGGACAACAGGGCGGGTGCTGGGTCTCCCAATAGGAGCTAGAAGAAAAGGAATTTACGGTAAGTAACAAAATTCCCTTCTTCTTCGTCGCTCCATTGGGAGACCCAGACGATTGGGACGTCCAAAAGCTGTCCCTGGGTGGGTAAAGAAATACCTCATGTTAGAGCTGCGAAGCCAGCCCTGCCCTACGGGGAGGCAACTGCCACCTGCAGGACTCTTCTACCTAGGCTGGCGTCCGCCGAAGCATAGGTATGCACCTGATAATGTTTGGTGAAAGTGTGCAGACTCGACCAGGTAGCTGCCTGGCACACCTGTTGAGCCGTAGCCTGGTGTCATAATGCCCAGGAAGCACCCACGGCTCTGGTAGAATGGGCCTTCAGCCCTAATGGAACCGGAAGCCCAGCAGAACGGTAGGCTTCAAGAATTGGTTCCTTGATCCATCGAGCCAGGGCGGCCTTAGAAGCCTGCGACCCTTTGCGCTGACCAGCGACAAGGACAAAGAGTGCATCCGAACGGCGCAAGGGCGCCGTACGGGAAATGTAGATTCTGAGTGCTCTCACCAGATCTAACAAATGTAAATCCTTCTCATACCGATGAACTGCATGAGGACAAAACGAAGGCAAGGAGATATCCTGATTAAGATGAAAAGAGGATACCACCTTCGGGAGAAACTCCTGAATGGGGCGCAGCACTACCTTGTCCTGGTGGAAGACCAGGAAGGGAGTCTTGGATGACAGCGCTGCCAGCTCAGACACTCTCCGAAGAGATGTGATCGCTACCAGAAAAGCCACTTTCTGGGATAGTCTAGAAAGTGAAACCTCCCTCAGAGGCTCGAAGGGCGGTTTCTGGAGGGCAACTAGTACCCTGTTCAGATCCCATGGATCTAACGGCCGCTTGTACGGGGGAACGATATGGCAAACCCCCTGTAGGAACGTGCGCACCTTAGGAAGGCGTGCCAAACGCCTCTGAAAAAAGACGGATAGCGCCGATACCTGACCTTTAAGGGAGCCGAGCGCCAAACCTTTTTCTAACCCAGATTGCAGGAAAGAAAGAAAGGTAGGCAATGCAAATGGCCAGGGAGACACTCCCTGAGCAGAGCACCAGGATAAGAATATCCTCCACGTTCTGTGGTTCTTAGCGGACGTGGGCTTCCTAGCCTGTCTCATGGTGGCAACGACCCCGTGGAATAATCCTGAAGACGCTAGGATCCAGGACTCAATGGCCACACAGTCAGGTTCAGGGTCGCAGAATTCCGATGGAAAAACGGCCCTTGGGACAGTAAGTCTGGTCGGTCTGGTAGTGCCCACGGTTGGCCGACCGTGAGCTGCCACAGATCCGGATACCACGCCCTCCTCGGCCAGTCTGGGGCGACGAGTATGACGCGGCTGCAATCGGATCTGATCTTGCGTAGCACTCTGGGCAAGGGTGCCAGAGGTGGAAACACATAAGGGAGCCGGAACTGCGACCAATCTTGCACTAGGGCGTCTGCCGCCAGCGCTCTTTGATCGCGAGACCGTGCCATGAAGGTTGGGACCTTGTTGTTGTGCCGGGACGCCATTAGGTCGACGTCCGGCCTTTCCCAGCGGCGACAGATTGTCTGAAACACGTCCGGGTGAAGGGACCATTCCCCTGCGTCCATGCTCTGGCGACTGAGGAAGTCTGTCTCCCAGTTTTCTATGCCGGGGACGTGAACTGCGGATATGGTGGAGGCCGTGGCTTCCACCCACATCAGAATCCGCCGGACTTCCTGGAAGGCTTGCCGACTGTGTGTCCCTCCTTGGTGATTGATGTATGCCACCGCTGTGGAGTTGTCCGACTGAATTCGGATCTGCTTTCTTTCCAGCCACTGCTGGAAAGCTAGTAGGGCAAGATACACTGCTCTGATTACCAGAACATTGATCTGAAGGGTGGACTCCTGCTGAGTCCACGTACCCTGAGCCCTGTGGTGGAGAAAAAACCGCTCCCCACCCTGACAGACTCGCGTCTGTCGTGACCACCGCCCAAGACGGTGGTAGGAAAGATCTTCCCTGTGATAATGAGGTGGGAAGAAGCCACCATTGCAGAGAGTCCTTGCCGTCTGAGAAAGGGATACTTTCCTGTTCAGGGATGTTGACTTCCCGTCCCATTGGCGGAGAATGTCCCATTGAAGTGGACGCAGATGAAACTGCGCAAACGGAACCGCCTCCATTGCCGCCACCATCTTCCCGAGGAAGTGCATGAGGCGTCTTAAGGAGTGCGACTGACCTTGAAGGAGAGTCTGCACCCCAGTCTGTAGTGACCGCTGCTTGTCCAGCGGAAGCTTCACTACCGCTGAGAGGGTATGAAACTCCATGCCAAGATACGTTAGTGATTGGGTCGCGACAGGTTTGACTTTGAGAAGTTGATGATCCACCCGAACGTCTGGAGAGTCTCCAGCGCAACATTCAGGCTGAGTTGGCATGCCTCTTGAGAGGGTGCCTTGACAAGTAGATCGTCCAAGTAAGGGATCACAGAGTGTCCCTGTGAGTGCAAGACTGCTACCACTGCCGTCATGACCTTGGCGAACACCCGTGGGGCTGTCGCCAGCCCGAATGGCAGAGCTACGAACTGAAGATGGTCGTTTCCTATCACGAAACGTAGAACAACATTGGTGCTCTGTAGCAATCGGCACGTGGAGATAAGCATCTTTGATGTCTATTGATGCTAGTCCTTGAGACATTGAGGCAATGACGGAGCGGAGGGTATCATCCGGAACCGCCTGGCCTCCACGTGCTTGTTGAGCAGTTTTAGGTCCAGAACGGAACGGAAAGAGCCATCCTTTTTTGGCACCACAACCAGTTTGGAGAAAAACCGTGTCTTGTTCCTGAAGAGGAACCGGGATTACCACTCCTTCTGCCTGCAGAAGAGCATCTGCTCGATGGGGAGGTGGGGACGTTCTGAAGAATCGAGTCGGAGGACGAGAACAGAACTCTGTCCTGTGCACGTGGGCACACTGTCCCCCACCCACCGGTCTGTGACCTGTGGCAGCTAAATGTCGCCAAAGGCGAGCGAGTCTGCCATCAACCGCGGATGCGGAGAGATGAGAGAGCTGAGAGTCATGAGGAGACCGCCTTGGTAGCGGTTCCTCCGGCTGCCTTCCTTGGGCGTGATTGAGCCCGGCCGGAAGCTGAGCCCCTCTGAGGCTTTTCAGCCGTTTTGGACGAGGACAATTGGGACCTGCCCGAGCCTGGGAAGGACCGAAACCTCGACTGTCCTTCCAGGACAGCATTAATAGGGTAAGTCGCAATGCAGACATTGCGAGGTTACGGACGCCCCTGCGGCACAGATGTACATGTGCTCAAGACCAGCTGCGCAAGAACAGCTGAAAAGCTTAGGGTGCCCATACGGCTGTGAATGCCGGAGCAACCGACACGCCGATAGCCTCATAGACAGATTTCAACCAGAGTCCATCTGTCTGTCAATGGCATCTGTAAGTGAAGTCCCATCTCCACTGCAACTATGGCTCTAGCCGCAAGCCTGGAGATTGGAGAATCCCCCTTTGGACCCTGGGTCCAACGCCTGACCACGTCAGGGGGAAAGTGATAACGTGTATCCTTAATACGTTTGGAGAAAACGCTTATCTGGGAAGCGTGGTGTTCCTGGACTGCTTCTCTGAAGACAGCGTGGCCAGAACAATACTCAATATACGTTTGAGCTACTGAAAATGGGACTTCTCCTGCTGTGAAGCTGACTCCTCCCCTGGGGGAGCTGAGGGAGAAAAGATCCAACATTCCATTGATGGACGCTATAGGATCAGTCCTTATGGCGTCACCATCCGGTGTATCCGGAGTGAGAGCGGTGTCAGGATCAAAGTCCTGATGAGCTACGTCTGCCTCATCATACAGAGAGTTTTCCTGGGACCCCCCCCGGAGCACCGATTTTATTCCAAATGAGGGTGGCCAGGGAGCAATGATCCAGATTGCCCATGGCCTGTCCGGACTGCAAGTCTCTATCCCATTGCAACTCCGTCCCTGTCCTTGGACAGGGTTGAGAGGTGGTTCTTTTGGCCACGTCAAGTAGAGACCCCGGCTGACCAAGTGCTACAGGGGAGCATTGCACACAATGGGGTTCAGTGCCGTGGAACAGTATCACATGCAGTAAAAACAGCATCGAAAGCCTGTGTTGCTTATATGCTGCTGCCGACTTATAGAGCCAGAATGGCGACCGTACAGTGCAATGTATATCATACAAGCATAAAGTACAAATGAACACTGCAGCACATGCAATACAAGCAGCATAGAAAGCCTGCTTTTCTGCTGCTGTAGACTAGCCGTCTAGGGGAATATAGCCCAGAATAGCGACCATACAGTGCAATGTATAGCATACAAGCATAAGTACAAATGAACACTGCAACACCTGCAATACAAGCAGCATAGAAAAAAACCTGTGCCTCAGCACCCTTGCTTTTCTGCTGCTGTAGTCTAGCCATTGTATGGCGAATATAGCCAAGACTAGCGACCGTACAGTGCAGTGTATAGCATACAAGCATAAATACACATGAACACTTCAGTACGTGCAATACAAGCAGCATAGAAAGCCTGTGCCTTAGCACCCATGCCTTCCTGCTGCTGATGTGTCGCCATCTAAGAGGGCATATAGCCCAAAATAGCGACCTATGCAGTGTAAGCATAAAATACAAATGGACAAACTGCGGTATTTAGTGTCAGCACTTCAGGTGCCGCTTACCGCCCGCCTATAAGCGGGTGTGTGGTCGCCCTAGTCCTGTGCCTGGTTGCCCAGAGTCCGTTCTCTCAGCTCGGACTGCAGTAATGGCTGCCGGCGTCCTTCTCCAGCTCGTGTGAGTAGGGGCGGGCCGTGGGCGTGCCCCAAGTCAGAGCGGGAAACCGGCGTCCCACAGTGTCCAGTGAGAGGGCTGGAGCATGTAAATAAGGCTCCAGCCCTCGGCGCTGCTGATTGTACAGCGTCTCTCCCCTACCCTGATTGACAGGGTGGGGGCGGGAACGAAGCGGAGCTAGGCCGCAAAAGCCGGGGACTGGATTTATAAGCGCCGCCGCCGTAAATGCGCGGTCGGCGCTAAGTCCCCGGCGCACTACAAGTCCCAGCCGCGCCGCCGCTCCCGGAGCGTCCGGCGCGGTAGTTCCCAATAAATAAAGTCACTCAGCTAGGCTGCAGTGACTGTAACCCTTTACTGTCCCCGGCGCACTAGCACACCCAGCAAGTCTGGAGTGTGCTGTGCCTGTGTGTACGGGGACACAGAGTACCTGAATGGTGCAGGGCCATGTCCCTGAACGGCACTCCCGCTCCACATCCAGCAGGTTCAATGGGTCTGTGGATGGAGCCCGGCCTCAGGGCTTTGGGGCCGGTAAGATCCCACTTCCTCAGAGCCCCTCAGGGGGATGGGGAAGGAAAACAGCATGTGGGCTCCAGCCGCCGTACCAGCAATAGGTACCTCAACCTTACAAACCACCAGTGGGGTGAGAAGGGAGCATGCTGGGGGCCCCATATGGGCCCTCTTTTCTTCCATCCGATATAGTCAGCAGCTACTGCTGACTAAACAGTGGAGCTATGCGTGGATGTCTGACCTCCTTCGCACAAAGCCGAAAACTGGTGAGCCAGTGATCCCACTGGGGGTGTATAGCCAGAAGGGGAGGGGCCTTACACTTTTTAGTGTAATGCTTTGTGTGGCCTCCGGAGGCAGTAGCTATACACCCAATCGTCTGGGTCTCCCAATGGAGCGACGAAGAAATGTTGAATACGTTCCCTGCGCCTTCATATCCTGGAACACAGAGTTGTCGTGGGACCTCCAAAATGGATTACAAGGCATCAGACTTTTTTTTAATAAATTGGTGAAAAAGGGAATGTGTTTTCAAATAAAAAACATATTTGTAGTCTAATTTTTTTTATTATTATTCACTAGGTTAGTGATGTCGGGTATCTGATAGATGCTGTAACATTACTAACCCCAGGGCTTGATGCAAGGTAACATTAGAGCTGGTATCAACCCCTTATATTAACCCGTTTGCCACCACACCAGGACAACGGGATGAGCAGGGGAGAAGAGCCAGGATTGGTGCATCTAAAGGATGTGCCACTTCTGGGGTGGCTGCAGCCTGCTATTTTTAAGCTGGGAAGGGCCAATAACCGACGACAAGGCATACCTATTTTTGCCGGGACTCATTCCAAAAACTCCTGCATCTGGGCTAAAAAAAAACTACATGAAATGGGCAGGTTGGATCCAGTTAAATGAAAACGTTCAGTCTGGAGGGCAGAGTGCTCAGTCATAAACAGGTGCATGCAGAAAATTTTTGCAACTTTGTTGAATTTTCAGCGTGCAACTTTTCACACCTATTGGATGTGCTGGTCAGTCTTTTTATATTAGTATTACATTCCTTTCTGACAGAACACTCCTCCGCACTCCAGCCTGAGCTTTTTATTTAGCTGGATGCTACCTGTCCATTACATGTAGGTTATTTAACCCAGATAAAGGCGTATTAGGATAGGGTCCCGGCAAAAAGAGATACACCTTGTTGTAGGCTGCCGTGATTACACGAATTTGCATATTTTAGTTTTTCTGACTGCTGCTGTGCATATTTTTTTGTAACATTTTCAGCGTGCACCTGTTCAAAGTACCTAGTGGATGTGCTGGACAGTCTTTTATGCTTTTTTGGGGGCAAAAAAAACGGATTTTTGTGTACTCACCGTAAAATCGTTTTCTCTTAGCCATCATTGGGGGACATAGGACCATGGGTGTTATGCTGCTTATCCATAGTTGGACACTAAGTAGATGCAAAGATGTTAGCTCCTCCCCTGTAGTATACACCCCCTGGCCCAGCCAGGCTACTTCAGTTTTAGTACACAAGCAGTAGGAGAACAAGTAACAAAAAACACGAGGGAATGCTCATAACAAAAAGGTACTAAGAGAAAAAACTAAGGCCCAACAGGGCAACAGGGAGGGTGCTGTGTCCCCCAATGATGGCTAAGAGAAAACGATGTTACGGTGAGTACACAAAAATCTGTTTTTCTCTAACGCCTCATTGGGGGACACAGGACCATGGGACGTCCTAAAGCAGTCCCTGGGTGGGTAAACAATAAACAATGCAACCCAAGGACTAGGAACCAGTCCCAGATAGCCAGGAGCGCCTACTGAGATAGGTGCTCCACTGTCATTTCCAGAATTTTCCTACCTAGGTTCGCCTCAGCCGAAGCCTGGGTATGAACTCGGTAATGCTTTGAAACAATATGCAGGCTAGACCAGGTCGCGGCCTTCCACCTCTGTTCCACTGAAGCCTGATGGCCCAAGAGGCGCTAACTGCTCGCGTGGAAGGAGTCCGCAGCCCACTAGGAATGGGCTTGAGTTGCAAGTGGTAGACCTCCTGGATCGCAGAGCGAATCCAGCGAGCCAGCGTTGCCTATGAAGCTGCCTGTCCTTTCTTAGGCCTTTCAGGAATGACGAACAAGGAGTCCATGTTCCTAAAGAGGCTGTCCTGGGTATGTAATATCGGAGAGCCCTCATAAGGTCTAGCGAATGTAGAGACCTTTCCACCCTATGGACTGGGTGTGGACAAAAAGAAAGGCAGAACAATGTCCTCGTTCAAATGAAACGGGGAAGTAACCTTTGGAAGAAAATCCGGAAAAGGAGGGGGGACTGGGTAGAACTACCTTACCCTGATGAAAGATCAGAAAGGGTTCGCGGCAAGAGAGTGCTGCCAGTTCCAAAACTTGTCTGATGGACGTAATCGCCACTAAGAATGTTACCTTCCAGGTGAGAAGAGCAAGAGAAGATTCCTTAAGAGGTTCAAAGGGGGTCCTCTGGAGACCGTCCAGAATGAGATTGAGGTCCCATGGGTCCAGCGACCATTTGTACGGTGGGACTAGATGGGAAACGCCCTGGAGGAAAATCTGGACTTGCGGATTGCAAGCTAGCCGGCATTGATAGAATATTGAGAAAGATGAAACCTACCCCTTAAGGGAGCTGAGGGCCAACCCCTTTTGCAACCTGACTGCAAAAAAGAAAACAAAGATTCTGGGGATCGCCAGAGGCATAGGTTGGACATTGGATTCCCTGCACCGGGAAAGGAACTTTTCCATGTGCGGTGGCAAATACAGGATGAAGGCCGGCTTTCGGGCACTGATCATGGTGTAGATGACCGCGGGAGAGAATCTCGCTCTTTTTAAAGTCCAGGTCTCAATGGCCAGGTCGTCATCTTAAGGGCTCTGGAGTTCTGATGGGAAATGGGCCTTGGGTCAGCAGGTCTGGGATGCTTAAGAGGCGCCATGAGCAATTGTACCGAAAAACCTGTAAGGTAGACAGAAGCGACTTCAGGAGAGTAGAGCATCCGCGCTGATGGACTGTTGATCACGTGACCTGGCTAAGAACGCGGGTACCTTTGCGTTCAACCTTGAGCCCATTAAACCCACGTCCGGCGTACCCCGGCGAGAGCAGATGTGTGAGAACACTTCTGGGTGGAGAAACCACTCTCCGGCGGCTAGGCCTTGGCGACTTAGAAGGTCCGCCGCCCAGTTCTCTACTCCCGGTATGTGTACCGGTGAAATCACAAACCCAGTCGATTCGGCCCAGGTGAGGATCCTGAGGACCTTGAGATAAGCTGTCTTGCTGCTGGTACCTCCCTGCCGATTGACATAGGCCACAGCTGTTGCATTGTCAAATTGGACTCGACTCAGACGACCTGCTAGCAGATGGAGGAACGACCTGAGCGCGAGAAAGATCGCGCTGACTTTCAGGATGATTTCTGGGAAGGGAAGACTCCTGGGGCATCCAACGTCCTCAAGCGGTGTGGAGCCAGTACACTGCTCCCCAGCCTAAGAGGCTGGCATCCGTGGTCAGGAGTATCCAGTCCACTTGGGAGAGAAAATCTCCTTCTCAATATGGAAGAGGGCCGAAGCCACCAGCAAAGCACATACCTGACTGAAGGAGTCAGGTGAAAAAATTCATCCAGGGAAAAGGGGGCTCTTGTCCCAGTCAGCTAGAAGCGCAAGCTGCAGTCGGTGTGTGGCTAAGCGAGCGGCACTGCCTCTATAGCCGCCGCTATCCTACCTAGCACTCTCATACTGAATCGTATGGAGCGAGAGGAGTACAAGAGTAGAAGGCAGTGTACCGCTTGTTGTAGAGCGGTCACCTTGTTTTGAGGGAGCAATATCAAGCCCCGAAGGCTGTCCAGGAACATGCCCAGGGAGGTGACGGATTTTGACGGGAGCGGGGATGATTTGACTGGAGTCAGAAGCCACCCTAAGCGGGATAGAGAGCCCACAGAGATCTGCACGCTGGTTGAGCCCTTGATGAGGAGGTCATCCAAGCAAGGCAGAACAGCCAATCTCCTGGCGTGAAGGGCACTCATGGCAGCCACCATGACCTTGGTGAAGACCCTTGGTGCTGTGGCAGGGCCGAGGGTAGGGTTACAAATGAAAAAAGAAGTCCTGAACCGTGAAGCGGAGGAACTTTTGGTGAGCTGGGGCGATGGGTATGTGCAGGTACGCGTCCCTGATAGCTATTGAAGCAATGAATTCTCCTTCGACCATAGAGGTAATAATGGACCCTAGGAACTCCATTCTGAGTCTCCTTACGTGCACATGTTTTCTCAGGTGTTAGAGGTCCAGGATGAGTCGAACTGACCCGTCCTTTTTTGGGGACCACAAAGAGGTTGGAATAGAAGGCCTTGACCATCTCGTCATCCGGAACATGTACTATCACCCCCGCCGTTTGGAGGAGTGGATTGCTGAGGAGAAGGCCTCATGGTGTTTTGGAGCCTTTGGGGGGTTTGAGAGAAAAAGACCAACCCGGGGATCGGGTCCGGAATTCAATGTGGTAACCGAAGACACAAGGTCTCGCACCCATTTGTGGTCTGAGGCGGCAGCCCAGATGGAGGAGGACGAGACTCCTCGGTCTTTGTATAGACTGCCAGGACGAGGTGGACCTGGGGAGGGCTCAGAAGGTCAGGCCCTGCGTGTCTATTAAAAAACATCCTGGGCTAGAGTTGGGGGAGGGAGGTACTCTTTCCCTCCCATGGCGTCAGAAAAAAAGAGCCTGTGCAGACGATCGCCAAGCCATTGGTCTGGAAAGGAGTACTGTGAGAGGCTTCTAAGGGACAGAGTTCGCTCTCCATTATCGGAACCAGAGGGCCTTACGGATGGCTATGGTATTCGAGGCGGCAAAAACTGCGCATAGCAGCATCGAGGGAGGCTTGCATGAGGTACTCCACCGCCGCAGCAATGTGAACTGTTACTTCTGTGAGGGCCTGAGGAAAACTGTTATTCCTGATGCCTGTGCGATCCACACGGAAGGAGAGAGGGACACGCGGCCTCAAGGCGGAGCGATCGAGCTGCTCCACTTGTCTGTCTGTTGGGTCCTTGAAGGAGGATCCATCAAGTAAAAGACAGGAGGGTCTTTCAGGTAGGCGGGAGGCCGGGGGAGGGGGGGGGGGGTCCACCGAGAGAGGATCGGCCCAGCCCTTAGAGACAGCTAAGCCAAGGGGTACCGAGACTACATGAGTTTACGGATACCGAAGCGCCGGCAAAAACGTTATTTTTTTTTTTTAGGTTTCTTCGCCCTTTTAAAGGAGACCGCGTGGTCAGTAGTAGTGGATGGGAGATCTTCCACATGCAGAGTTTGCTTGATTGCTGCACACATGCACAGTTTAGTTGATTGCTGCACACATGCACAGTTTGGTTGATTGCTGCACACATGCAGTTTGGTTGATTGCTGCACACATGCACAGTTTGGTTAATTGCTGCACACATGCACAGTTTGGTTGATTGCTGCACACATGCACAGTTTGGTTGATTGCTGCACACATGCAGTTTGGTTGATTGCTGCACACATGCACAGTTTGGTTGATTGCTGCACACAAACACAGTTTGGTTGATTGCTGCAATAAGATAGTCCATCGCAGCTTAATCGCTCGGGGAGGTTGAAACCAAGGAATCATCCTGGTACAAACATCATTCCCCTTCCTCCGGCTCCTCAGAGACCGCGGAACATGTGGGAGAACCCCATCTGTGTACCCCCGAGGGAGAACCATGGGGGTCATGCCCTTTTTCTGATCTGCAACCGGTGAAGCAGAGGGCTGATTCTTATCAGAAGAACCCTCTACAGAGGTGTCATCAGGCTGCGTTCTGTCCAGGGGCCCCGAGAGGTGTGAGGACGATGTTGCATAGCCAGCACCAGGTTCTGGGAACTGTGCCCATTCCGGGGGACTGGGAGCCGTAGGCTCTGGGCTGGCAGCAGTTGCTGCGGTGGTGGCGGGGCGGGAGGGGGGGCTACAGGGGCACCGCACTCACAGAAGGAAGAGGGGCTATCAACCCCTAGTAGCTCAGCGTGGCAGGTAGTGCAGGCTGAATAATAGGCTGTACGTTAGAAGTCTTATACCGTGTTTTTCCAAAAATAAGACCTCCCCCAAAAATAAGCCCTAGCAGGGATTTCCAGCATTTTCGGAGAAAGGCTTAAATATAAGCCCTCCCCCGAAAATAAGCCCTACTCCCGGATCAATAATGAAGTGTCCGTGCCGCTAAAAAATATACAGATACTGCAGGACACTTCATTATACACAGCGGCACCCGGCAATTACACTAACCCGACACTGAGCGGCAGGACCTGCAGTGATCACACACCCGCACACATCAGATCTCACACACACACACACACACACACACACACACACACCAGATCTCCCACACACACCAGATCTCACACACACACACCAGATCTCACACACAAACATCGGATCGCACACAGTCATATCGCACACATAATCAGATCGCACACACAAACATCGGATCACACGCAAACATCAAATCACACACACAAACATCGGATCGCACGCACATCAGATCGCATACATACCTCATCCAGAGACACCGATCTCTTCTCCTGAGAGGCAGTGCAGTGGAGCGCAAGGAACAGGACCTGCGGCCGGACACGTGACTTGCTCTCATTCCCTGCGGCCGTAAGTGCTGGATGTGATATTATGTATGTGTGTGTGTGTCTGCGAACGGCTGTGTTTTTCTGCGATCGGCTGTGTGTGTCTGTGATCGGATGTGTGTATCTGTGATCGGCTGTGTATGCCTGCAATCGGATGTGTGTATCTGTGATCGGCTGTGTATGCCTGCGATCGGATGTGTGTATCTGTGATCGGCTTTTATGTGCCTGCGATCGGAAGTGTGTATCTGTGATCGGCTTTTATGTGCCTGCGATCGGAAGTGTGTATCTGTGATCGGCTGTGTGTGCCTGCGATCGGATGTGTGTGATCTGCTGTGTATATCTGCGATCTGCTGTGTGTGTAAACGAAATGACGGGGTGCACAGCCTATAGTAACACAATGAGTGCTGCCTAATGTGTGCAAAACAACAATGCACAGAGGAGAAAAAGAGCACACATAATTCAGGCGCACATCAAAGAATATTGTAATCATATATATTTTTTATTTTTACGAGAAAAACAGTTTATTAGGTCCATGAAAAACACACACAATAAAATCATTTAAAACCATACAATACAAGACACGGCCTCTATAAAGTGACTCCGGGATAATAAACCTAGTCAATATAAGACAGATATAATATCAAAGTTGTACATCAATTGATTCTCCAAACCACAGATCTAAGGGTACCGTCACACTTTAGCGACGTAGCAGCGATCCCACCAGCGATCTGACCTGGTCAGGATCGCTGCTGCGTCGCTACATGGTCGCTGGTGAGCTGTCAAACAGGCAGATCTCACCAGCGACCAGTGACCAGCCCCCAGCCAGCAGCGACGTGCAAGCGACGCTGCGCTTGCACGGAGCCGGCGTCTGGAAGCTGCGGACACTGGTAACTAAGGTAAACATCGGGTATGGTTACCCGATGTTTACCTTAGTTACCAGCGCACACCGCTTAACTTAGCGTGTGCAGGGAGCAGGAGCCGGCACTGGCAGCGTGAGAGCTGCGGAGGCTGGTAACGAAGCTAAATATCGGGTAACCACCTTGGTTACCCGATGTGTACCTTGGTTACAGCTTACCGCAGGCTGTCAGATGCTGGCTCCTGCTCCCTGCACATTCAGGATTGTTGCTCTCTCGCTGTCACACACAGCTATGTGTGCTTATCAGCGGGAGAGAAACAATAAAAAAAAGAACCAGGGCTGTGTGTAACGAGCAGCAATCTCACAGCAGGTGCCAGATCGCTGCTCAGTGTCACACACAGCGAGATCGCTAATGAGGTCACTGCTGCGTCACAAAAACCGTGAATCAGCAGCGATCTCAGCAGCGATCTCGCTGTGTGTGAAGCACCCCTAAGGTAAGTAGTGATTACTTTGACCTTCACAGCATACCTTGCTCTTTTGCGCCTTGATATTCTCCCTATATTTTTGTGCATGCAGTTCTACTTATACACCGGGCCCGGTTGGTAATTATACTTCTCTAATGAGACTTTCTCGGTCTTTTTTGACCATGTGTGCACATTTGGTATTTTTTGGGTGATCTATATCTGGTGTTTATGCAGCCAGCAGGTATCTAGGCAGTCTGGTGGCAGCTCTTCAGTACTGCATTAATAACTTTCTGCTGGTCACACCATCACCCTTATAGAGTGCTGTTTTCTAGAGCTAAATACTGATGGTTTCTCAGGTAGTATCCATTTAGCAATCGCTGCTATTATAAATATATATATTTTATTTTTTTTATACAAGCTCTATATATATTTGATATGCACTTGTATGATTAATTCACACTGCTATATTGTTGCCAATCAACTGTTCCTGGTATTGGTTATACCTCCATTGTCTTTTGATATGGTTATCTATAAGACAGTACATATACGATAGTGTCATACTTCGTATATATATATATATATATATATATATATATACAACTGTCTACCTCACCAGTAGAGCTTATTTTCTGCATGCGAGTAATCACTACTTACCTTAGATCTGTGGTTTGGAGAATCAATTGATGTACAACTTTGATATTATATCTGTCTTATATTGACTAGGTTTACTATCCCGGAGTCACTTTATAGAGGCCGTGTCTTGTATTGTATGGTTTTAAATGATTTTATTGTGTGTTTTTCATGGACCTAATAAACTGTTTTTCTCGTAAAAATAAAAAATATATATGATTACAATATTCTTTGATGTGCGCCTGAATTATGTGTGCTCTTTTTCTCCTCTGTGCACTGCTGTGTGTGTGTGTGTTCTGCTGTGTGTATGTGATCTGCTGTGTGTGTGTTTTTCTGCGATCGGCTGTGTGTATCTATGATCGCCTGTGTGTGCCTGTGATCGGCTGTGAGTGCCTGCGATCTGCTGTGTGTGATCTGCTGTGTATATCTGAGATCTGCTTTGTGTGTGATCTGCTGTGTGTGTGTGTGTGTGATCTGCTGTGTTTGTGTGTGTGATCTGCTGTGTGTGCCTGCGATCTGCTGTTTGTGATCTGCTGTGTATATCTGCGATCTGCTGTGTGTGTGTGATATGCTGTGTGTGTGTGTGTGAGATCTGCTGTGTGTGATCTGCTGTGTTTGTGTGATCTGCTGGGTGTGCCTGTGATCTGCTGTGTGTGTCAGCGTGTCAGCTAGCAGCAGGGTAGGACGGCGTGCAGCACCGACCGGAGATCACAGGAGGACCTTGGAATCACACAGACGTCCTGGTCTGGTGAGTATGAGTCTCCTGGGAAGTGGGGGGGGTCTGCTTTTTTTGGGGGGTAAACTTACCCTCAACCGTCTTTCTCCAAGAATAAGAACGCCTCCAAAAATAAGCCCTAGTGCTTTTTTGGGGGGCAAAAAAAATATAAGACAGTGTCTTATTTTTGGAAAAACACGGTAGTTGTTGCTGTAGTTGTGCAAAGCATAAAACATGTGACTGCAGCCCCAGGCTGATGAGCCACAAACTCTGATTGTAACGAGGGAGCAATATTCTGCAGAGCTAATGTTTCCTGTGGGAAGGAGGAAGCTCAGAGACGCCCACAGACTCTGATCACAAGGAGAGGGAGCGGTAAGGAGAGGGAGCGGTGCTCTGCATAGCTACTGTGTGAGGAGAAAATATAATAAAATGGTGGGAAGGGACTCCCCTTCCCCCCTCCAGCCCTGCACAACAACAGTGCACTGAGTCCTGGGAGCTTGACCTTTGCTCTAAATCCTGTCAGGGAGGATTTCACCTCAGAGCTAATTCCTGTCAGGGATATCAGCTCCAGTGTGGAGATTCTGATGCCTGCTGTGTCCGGACACACCGGTGCAGAGTATGTATCAACTCAGAGCCTGTCAGAGAGACTGAGAAGGTTTTTCATCTGCTCTGGGCTCTGGAAAAGAATCCAGTCAGGAAGGATCTCAGCTCATGTGGAGATGGCAGTCTCTGCCTGGTCACGGTGGTGCAGAGCGTGTATCAACTCAGAACCTGCCAGAGGGACTGAGGAGGTTTTTCATCTGCTCTGGGCTCTGGAAAAGAATCCAGTCAGGAAGGATCTCAGCTCATGTGGAGATGGCAGTCTCTGCCTGGTCACGCTGGTGCAGAGCGTGTATCAACTCAGAACCTGCCAGAGGGACTGAGGAGGTTTTTCATCTGCTCTGGGCTCTGGAAAAGAATCCAGTCAGGAAGGATCTCACCTCATGTGGAGATGGCAGTCTCTGCCTGGTCACGCTGGTGCAGAGCGTGTATCAACTCAGAACCTGCCAGAGGGACTGAGGAAATTTTCATCTGCTCTGGGCTCTGGAAAATCGGTGCCATGAGACCCGTCGTCCAGTGAGTAACAGCCCAGGATCCAGCGTCGCAGGAGGGGGTACAGGGAGGCGACACTCCACGTTCCCGCCTGTTGATGGTTTTGGGAAATCAGTCCCCGAAGGAAACCGTCGCCCTCTAAAAACAAAAAATTCTTGCTGCAGTAGTCTGCAGAGATGTGCCTCCTATAGACACTAAGCTAAAACTGAAGTAGCCTGGCTGGGCCAGGGGGTGTATACTGCAGGGGAGGAGCTAACATCTTTGCATCTACTTAGTGTCCTCCTATGGATAAGCAGCATAACACCCATTGTCCTGTGTCCCCCAATGAGGCGTCAGAGAAAAATATAAGACAGTGTGTTTTTTTCGTGGAAGTATGCTTTTTTGTAAGAAGGATAAGATTGAAGTATCGAGATTGGGTGGGTTAGCATGTTGTGTTTTTAATGATGGTTTGTTGGTTTTATGTATAAGTTTTAATTTATTTTGCTTCTTCCTAGATTGGTATTTATTTGAATGGTGACTTACCTGTTGAGATTACCGGGCTGGCTGGTATTCGCCCGGGACAACAAATTAGTTGCAGTAGGGGTGGATCCCCTGAAAAATAAAAATAATAAGAATGTACATGAGGAATTTGGAATTGTGGGGATTATGGTTCTATTGATGAAAAATGTTCTAATGATGACATTGTCTGGATTACATGGATAAGAATGGGATATTGTACAAAAATTGTTATGGTTAATATAGCAAAATAGTATTAACCCCTTCACGACCTAGAATGTAACGGTACGTCCTAAATCATGAAGCAGTGATCACCGCTGGCTGCTGCGGTGAGCCAGTGACGATCCCTGCACATGTCTGCTGATTAAAACAGCTGATGTGTCGCTTAAAGGTGCAGGTGGTTCCGCGATCCACTTGCACCTCTTAACCACTTAAATCGCGCTCTCAAAATGTGACAGTGCAATTTAAATCGCTGCAGCGGGAATCGCGCCTTTCCCCGCCGACATCGTGACATGATCATGGGGAGCCTATGGTTGTCATGGTAGCGACGGGTCATATGATGACTCCAGTCACTATCATAACATAGGTCCTGTTACAGCCGGCAAAGCAGCAGCTGTAACAAGAACGCAGCATTTCTGCTGTTCAAAGCTGTGCTGCTCTGATAAACAGAAATGAATGAGCGATCAGACTGCTGATCCTTATAGTCCCCTATTGGAATTAGTAAAATAAAAAAAAAAGTAAAATAAAATAAAAAAAACTCCTAAAATACCAAATCAACTCTCATTTGCCCTACTGAAAATTAAAGGCTTAAAAGAAAAAATATATACACATATTTGGTATCGCAGTATTCAGAAATGCCCAATCTATCAAAATCTAAAATCAATTAATCTGATCAGTAAACGGCATAGCGGCAAAAAACATTCCAAATGCCCAAAATTATGGTTTTTGGTAATCACAATTTTGCCCAAAATGCAATAACAGCCCTCATATGGCAATATTGATGTAAAAATAAAAAAAACTTGTGGATCTCGGAAGAAGGGGAGCAAGAAGAACCCGAAAAATCAAGGGGTTAATGAATGGGCACTATTTAACTAGAAAAAAAAGTGAGCCGGAGTATGAGTTGGTATACATGCAGCTTGTAAGCTCATGTTCACACTGGCCATAAGACAAGAAGAAAAAACAAAGATATAAATAATATGGACATATAACCTACTGTAACTAAATAAAAGCATAGTGCATATAAATAAACATAGGGTACTTTGTAAACACTGTTTTTTGATCCAAAAAAGCATAAAACCATCCCACTGCGACAAGGTGTGGGACAGTACCAACACTCTCAAATATTAAAACCTTACCATGGGTCAAAATAGGCCTCAATGTGAACAAGGGCTGAGAGTGACTGGGTCCCAACAGGACACACAGCTATGGGAAGCATAGAAAGAACAGACACTGGCACACAGCCCTCAGTTACTGTATAAGAGTAGGTTTTTAGTTATTAATATTGGGTATTGCACTACTTCTTGAGTAACCACATAATTCACAGAATATTGATCACTGTTCCTAGGCATTGAACTAAATTAAGTAGTCACATCAAATTCACCACACAATAGTAATTACACAATTTTCAACACTTAATTATTTTTATGCCAAAATTGCCCTTGAATCTGAGGGTTAGTAATCTGACTACTTTGGATTAGTAAGTGCCCATATATTGTTCTTAGGCCGGTATTAACCACCACCTTGAAGGTTTAATTAATAGCAATTATTACTGTTTACATCAAATTGTTGCAATAATTATGGCCACACATATGGTTATTGGTTATCATACTATAGGCCCTGGGGTATCTTTAGTATGATCACTGGTAGCATTTAAAAAAAAAATTAAAATGTGAAAATATAATTCACTGAATAGGGAATCATTCCATTTATAACCTATGGGGTGGATTTATTATTTGCTTATCCCTTCTTTTTCATGTCAATCTTATAGTATGGTTCTAGTATATACTAACTTTGTGTAATGTTCGGGATATCTTCCAATATATGGTCAGCAAACATGGGTATAGTCCATACATACATGGTCCTTCTACATTCACAGAGAATTTTAGTTCCAGGGAGCGCTGAGCCTGTTGGTGTCTCCCCTGACAACGAACAATGTGGACAATATGGCCCAGCTAGCATGCACCGCCATTACCATGATGGCGCTGCTGGCTCGCGGGCCGCGGTCTGAGAGTTGTGGGTCACATGTAAATAGGCACATCACATGAGCGCCACTGACTTGGAACCACCCCTCTGTCACATGACTAGTCAGAGTCGTATCTTGGGGGGCAGATAGGGCATGTGCCCCGGGTGCAGTTGTCGCCCCTGTAGCGGGCGCAGGCTATTCTGAGTCCTGGCTGTCAAACTGACAGCCAAGACTCAGAAGAAGTGCGGTGCGCAGCTCCTACTGATCAATTCTCTCTGTATCTTTTAGACACATGAACAATTGAAGCGGTGACCGCCGGCACTTCCGGGTCAGAGCGATGGCTGTAATGTGATCAGGTCAGCTGATCACACTGCTGACATCATTCTTCAGCGTTGCAGTGCATAGGTGGCAGATACCACTGGTAATAAGTGCTCCAGTGGAGCTGAAGTGGGAAGCATGTATGGACACAGTATGGGGGAAGAGAGGGTGAGCAGGAGGAAATGTATATGGACACAGTATGGGGGGATAGGAATGGGGAGTGGGAAGTTCTTATGGCTACAGAATGGTGAGATAGAGGATGGAGAGGGGGAATTATCTATGGACAGTATGGAGAGAGAGGGGAGGGGTGATGTATATAGACAGTATGGGGAAAGAGGGTGAGGGGGGATGTATATAGACAGTATGGGGAGAGAGGGTGAGAGGTAATGTATGGGGAGAGAGGGTGAGGGATGATGTATGGGGAGAGAGGGTGAGGGATGATGTATATAGACAGTATGAGAGAGAGAGGGTGAGGGGTTATGTATACAGAGTATGGGGAGCGAGGGTAAGGGGTAATGTATTTGGACATAGTATGGGGAGCAAACGGGAAACATTTTGAAGACAGAATAAATAGCGAGGGGGCAAATTTGAGGACACAGTATGAAAAGCAAGTGGACAGGATGGGTGTGGATACATTATGGGGAGTGAGGGGAAATGTATACTGACACAGTATGGGGTGTGAGGGGGGATGAGTACAGAGGTAGTGAGGAGGCAATAAGGGATGAGAAGAATGTGAGGGGGCACAGAATAGATATTGGGTAGTGGGGGGTGGTATGGGGAAGCAATACCATGAGGGGACAGTGTGAGGCTTCTATCTGGGTTAAGAAACCTCCATGTAATGGGCAGGTAGGATGCAGCTAAATGAAACTGCTCAGGCTGGAGGGCGGAGTGCTCAGTGAGAAACAGGTGCACGCAGAAAAATTTTGTAACTGTTGAATTTTTAGTGTGCACCTGTTCACACCTAGTGGATGTGCTGGTCAGTCTTTTTATATTAGTATTACACTCCCCCAAAAATAAGACCTAGTGCTTTTTTTGGGGCAAAAAAAATATAAGACAGTGTCTTTTTTTCAGGGAAATACAGTAGTGTGATTTTGTAAGAAGGATAAGATTGAATTATCGAGGTTGGGTGGGTTGGCATGTAATGTTTTTAACCCCTTTACACCAGAGCAAGGTTTTCACCTTAACCCCTTCAGCCCCCAGCCTGTTTTCATCTTAAAGACCCGGCCATTTTTTGCAATTTTTACCAGTGTCACTTTGACAGGTTAGAACTCTGGAACGCTTCAACGGATCCTGGCAATTCTGATATTGTTTTTCTGTGACATATTGTACTTCATGTTAGTGGTAAATTTAGGCCAATATGTTTTGCGTTTATTTGTGAAAATTTCGGAAAATTGGCGAAAATTTTGCATTTTCAAAATTTGAAATTTTATGCCCATAAATCTGAGATATGTCACACAAAATAGTTACTAAATAAAATTTCCCACTTGTCTGCTTTACACAAGCGCAATTTTTGAAACAAATTTTTTTTCCGTTAAGAAGTTAGAAGGGTTCAAAGTTCATCAGCAATTTCTCACTTTTCCAACAAAATTTACAAAAAAAAAAGTTGTGGTGGAAATCAAATGTTTGGGCACACGGCAGGACTCGGAAGGCAAGGTGCGCCATTTGAATTTTTGAGTGCAAAATTAGCTGCACTAATTAGCGGACGCCATGTCGGGTTTGTTGACCACCTGAGGTGCCTAAACTATGGAGCTACCCCACAAGTGACCCTATTTTGGAAACTAGAGCCCTCAAATATTTATTCTAGATGTTTGATGTGCACTTTGAACCAGTGGGGGCTCCACAGAAGTTTATAACGTTGAGCTGTGAAAAGAAAAAAAAAAGTTTTTACCACAAAACTGTTGCTTCAACTAGGTAGCTTTTTTTTTCACAAAGGTATCAGGAAAAATGCACCATAAAACGTATTATGCAATTTCTCCTGAGTACACAGATACCTCATATGTGGTGGAAATCAATTGTTTGGGCGCACGGCAGGGCTCAGAAGAGAAGGAGCGCCATTTCACAGGAAAATTGGTTGGAATTATTAGCGGACGCCATGTTGCATTTGGAGATCCCCCTGAGGTGCCTAAACAATGGAGCTCCCCCACAATTGACCCCATTTTGGAAACTAGACCCCTCATGGAATTTATCTAGCTGTTTAGTGAGCACTTTGAACCCCTGGAGGCTTTACAAACGTTTGTAATGTTCAGCCGTGAAAATATTTATTTTTTTTTTACCACAAAATTGTTTTTTCAAACAGGTAGCTTTTTTTTCACAAGGGTATCAGGAAAAAATGCACCATAAAACGTATTGTGCAATTTCTCCTGAGTACACAGATACCTCATACGTGGTGAAAACCAATTGTTTGGACGCATGGCGGGGCTCAGAAGAGAAGGAGCGCCATTTCACAGCATTTCACAAAATTGGTTGGAATTATTAGCAGACGCCATGTTGCATTTGGAGACCCCCTGAGGTGCCTAAACAATGGAGCTCCCCCACATCTGACCCCATTTTGGAAACTAGACCCCCCTCATACAAAAAAATTAGTTTGGCGAAATAAAAAATACGGACATCAGTTAAAAAAAAAATAAATAATGAGCGCCTGCAACTGACACTATGGCAAGTACCACACGTGAGAGCGATGCACGAATCTCGCATCGCATCATCCGGCACAGCCGCACACTGCTGTCTGGAAAAGAGCGACCGTGCCGGATGATGCGATGTGAGACTCGTGCATCGCTCTCACGTGAGGCACTGGGCTGACCCTTACAATATTCAGTAAAAAATACTGTAGTTGACGATTAATACAGTATAATTTTACTGGCCCTAAACTAAGTTTATTTGTACTTCTTACTTAGTTTACATAACAAAAAGAAGGGAATTTTGTTACTTACCGTAAAATCCTTTTCTTCTAGCTCCTATTGGGAGACCCAGACGATTGGGTGTATAGCACTGCCTCCGGAGGCCACACAAAGCATTACACTAAAAAGTGTAAGGCCCCTCCCCTTCTGGCTATACACCCCCCGTGGGATCACGGGCTGCTCAGTTTTAGTGCTAAAGCAAGAAGGAGGAAAGCCAATAACTGGTTTAAACAAATTCACTCCGAAGTAACATCGGAGAACTGAAAACCGTTCAACATGAACAACATGTGTACCCGAAAAAAAACCAACCATCCCGAAGGACAACAGGGCGGGTGCTGGGTCTCCCAATAGGAGCTAGAAGAAAAGGAATTTACGGTAAGTAACAAAATTCCCTTCTTCTTCGGCGCTCCATTGGGAGACCCAGACGATTGGGACGTCCAAAAGCAGTCCCTGGGTGGGTAAAGAAATACCTCATGTTAGAGCTGCAAAGACAGCCTTCCCCTACGGGGAGGTAACTGCCGCCTGCAGGACTCTTCTACCTAGGCTGGCGTCCGCCGAAGCATAGGTATGCACCTGATAATGTTTGGTGAAAGTGTGCAGACTCGACCAGGTAGCTGCCTGGCACACCTGTTGAGCCGTAGCCTGGTGTCGTAATGCCCAGGTCGCACCCACGGCTCTGGTAGAGTGGGCCTTCAGCCCTGATGGAACCGGAAGCCCAGCAGAACGGTAGGCTTCAAGAATTGGTTCTTTGATCCATCGAGCCAGGGTGGCTTTTGAAGCCTGCGACCCTTTGCGCTTACCAGCGACAAGGACAAAGAGTGCATCCGAGCGGCGCAGGGGCGCCGTGCGGGAAATGTAGATTCTGAGTGCTCTCACCAGATCTAACAAATGTAAATCCTTTTCATACCGAAGAACTGGATGAGGACAAAAGGAAGGCAAGGAGATATCCTGATTAAGATGAAAAGAGGATACCACCTTAGGGAGAAACTCCTGAATGGGGCGCAGCACTACCTTGTCCTGGTGGAACACCAGGAAGGGAGCCTTGGATGACAGCGCTGCTAGCTCAGACACTCTCCGAAGAGACGTGACCGCCACTAGAAAGACCACTTTCTGTGAGAGACGAGAAAGTGAAACATCCCTCAGAGGCTCGAAGGGCGGCTTCTGGAGAGCAACTAGTACCCTGTTTAGATCCCATGGATCTAACGGTCGCCTGTACGGAGGGACGATATGACAAACCCCCTGCAGGAACGTGCGCACCTGAGAAAGACGTGCTAGACGCTTCTGAAAAAACACGGATAGTGCCGAGACTTGCCCTTTAAGGGAGCCGAGCGACAAGCCCTTTTCCAACCCAGATTGCAGGAAGGAAAGAAAAGTAGGTAACGCGAACGGCCAGGGGGATACTCCTTGTGCAGAGCACCAGGATAAGAAAATCCTCCACGTTCTGTGGTAGATCTTAGCAGAAGTGGACTTCCTAGCCTGTCTCATGGTGGCAACGACTCCTTGGGATAATCCTGAAGACGCTAGGATCCAGGACTCAATGGCCACACAGTCAGGTTCAGGGCCGCAGAATTCCGATGGAAAAACGGCCCTTGGGACAGTAAGTCTGGTCGGTCTGGTAGTGCCCACGGTTGGCCGACCGTGAGATGCCACAGATCCGGGTATCACGACCTCCTCGGCCAGTCTGGGGCGACGAGTATGACGCGGCTGCAATCGGATCTGATCTTGCGTAGCACTCTGGGCAAGAGTGCCAGAGGTGGGAACACATAAGGGAGCCGGAACTGCGACCAATCTTGCACTAAGGCGTCTGCCGCCAGAGCCCTTTGATCGCGAGACCGCGCCATGAACGTCGGGACCTTGTTGTTGTGCCGCGACGCCATTAGGTCGACGTCCGGCACCCCCCAGCGGCGACAGATTTCCTGAAACACGTCCGGGTGAAGGGACCATTCCCCTGCGTCCATACCCTGGCGACTGAGGAAGTCTGCTTCCCAGTTTTCTACGCCCGGGATGTGAACCGCTGATATGGTGGATGCTCTGTCCTCCACCCACAACAGAATCCGCCGGACTTCCTGGAAGGCTTGCCGACTGCGTGTCCCTCCTTGGTGGTTGATGTATGCCACCGCTGTGGAGTTGTCCGACTGAATTCGGATCTGCTTTCCTTCCAGCCACTGCTGGAAGGCTAGTAGGGCTAGATACACTGCCCTGATTTCCAGAACATTGATCTGAAGGGTGGACTCCTGCTGAGTCCACGTCCCTTGAGCCCTGTGGTGGAGAAAAACTGCTCCCCACCCTGACAGACTCGCGTCTGTCGTGACCACTGCCCAGGATGGGGGCAGGAATGATCTTCCCTGTGATAATGAGGTGGGAAGAAGCCACCATTGCAGAGAGTCCTTGGCCGTCTGGGAAAGGGAGACTTTCCTGTCCAGGGAAGTTGACTTCCCGTCCCATTGGCGGAGAATGTCCCATTGAAGTGGGCGCAGATGAAACTGTGCAAACGGGACTGCCTCCATTGCTGCCACCATCTTCCCTAGGAAGTGCATGAGGCGCCTTAAGGAGTGCGACTGACCATGAAGGAGAGACCGTACCCCTGTCTGTAGTGACCGCTGCTTGTCCAGCGGAAGCTTCACTATCGCTGGCAGAGTATGAAACTCCATGCCAAGATACGTTAGTGATTGAGTCGGTGACAGATTTGACTTTGAAAAGTTGATGATCCACCCGAAAGTCTGGAGAGTCTCCAGCGCAACATTCAGGCTGTGTTGGCATGCCTCTTGAGAGGGTGCTTTGACAAGTAGATCGTCCAAGTAAGGGATCACCGAGTGTCCCTGGGAGTGCAAGACTGCTACCACTGCCGCCATGACCTTGGTGAAAACCCGTGGGGCTGTCGCCAGACCAAATGGCAGAGCTACGAACTGGAGATGTTCGTGTCCTATCACAAAACGTAGAAAACGTTGGTGCTCTGTAGCAATCGGCACGTGGAGATAAGCATCTTTGATGTCGATTGATGCAAGGAAATCTCCTTGAGACATTGAGGCAATGACGGAGCGGAGGGATTCCATCCGGAACCGCCTGGCGTTCACATGCTTGTTGAGCAGCTTTAGGTCCAGAACAGGACGGAACGAGCCGTCCTTTTTTGGAACCACGAAGAGATTGGAGTAAAAACCTTGCCCTTGTTCCTGAAGAGGAACAGGGATCACCACTCCTTCTGCCCTTAGTGAGCCCACCGCCTGCAGAAGCGCATCTGCTCGGTCGGGATGTGGGGAAGTTCTGAAGAACCGAGGCGGAGGACGAGAACTGAACTCTATCCTGTACCCGTGAGACAAAATGTCTGTTACCCACCGGTCCTTGACCTGTGGCAGCCAAATGTCGCAAAAGCGGGAGAGCCTGCCACCGACCGAGGATGCGGAGGGAGGAGGCCGAAAGTCATGAGGCAGCCGCCTTGGAAGCGGTTCCTCCGGTTGCTTTCTTGGGGCGTGAGTGAGCCCGCCAGGAATCTGAGCCCCTTTGCTCCTTCTGAGTCCCTTTGGACGAGGGGAATTGGGCCTTGCCGGAGCCTCGAAAGGACCGAAACCTCGACTGCCACTTCCTTTGTTGAGGTTTGCTTGATCTGGGCTGGGGTAAGGAGGAGTCTTTACCCTTGGACTGTTTAATGATTTCAGCCAATTGCTCACCGAACAGTCTGTCTACAGATAGTGGCAAGCTGGTTAAACATTTTTTGGAAGCAGAATCCGCTTTCCATTCTTTTAACCACAAGGCTCTGCGCAAAACCACCGAGTTGGCAGACGCCATTGAGGTACGGCTCGTAGAGTCCAGGACAGCGTTGATAGCATAGGTCGCAAACGCAGACATTTGCGAAGTTAAGGACTTCACTTGCGGCACTGCTGGACGTATGATAGAGTCCACCTGTGCCAGACCAGCTGAAATAGCTTGGAGTGCCCACACGGCCGCGAATGCTGGAGCAAACGACGCGCCGATAGCTTCATAGACAGATTTCAACCAAAGGTCCATCTGTCTGTCATTGGCATCCTTAAGTGAAGCCCCATCCTCCACTGCAACTATGGATCTAGCCGCAAGCCTGGAGATTGGTGGATCCACCTTTGGACACTGGGTCCAGCGTTTGACCACGTCAGGGGGAAAGGGATAACGTGTATCCTTAAGACGTTTGGAGAAACGCTTGTCTGGATAAGCATGGTGTTTCTGGACTGATTCTCTGAAGTCAGCGTGGTCCAGAAAAGTACTCAGTTTACGCTTGGGATACCTGAAATGGAACTTCTCCTGCTGTGCAGCTGCCTCTTCTGCTGAAGGGGCTGGGGGAGAAATATCCAACAGTCCATTGATGGCCGCTATAAGGTCATTTACCATGGCGTCACCATCAGGAGTATCCAGATTGAGAGCGGTCTCAGGATTAGACTCCTGATCACCCTCCTCTGTCTCATCACGCAGAGACTCTTCTCGCTGAGACCCTGATCCGCGTGATGACGTGGAGGGTCTCTCCCAGCGAGCTCGCTTAGGCTGCCTGGGACTGTCATCTGAGTCAGAGCCTTCAGCCTGAGATGCCTGGGACCCCCTTGAAGCACGGATTAACTCCAACTGAGGGGGACCAGGGAACATTGACGCAGCAGTGTCCATGGTCTGAGTAACTGGCCTGGCCTGCAAGGTCTCTAGGATTTTTGTCATAGTGACAGACATCTTGTCAGCAAAAACTGCAAACTCTGTCCCCGTCACCGGGACAGGGTTCACCGGTGACTCTGCCTGGGCCACTACCACCATAGACTCCGGCTGACGAAGTGGCACAGGGACCGAACATTGCACACAATGGGGGTCTTTGGAACCTGCCGGTAGATCAGCCCCACAAGCGGCACAAGCAGCGTATACAGCCTGTGTCTTGGCACCCTTGCGTTTTGCGGATGACATGTTGTCGTCTCCTCAGAGCAATATAGGGTATACAGCCAAGAAGCGACCTTACAGTGCAATATATATATATATATAAATGGTATAGAGAAAAAAATACACCAATATAACACTGTGGCACTAGTGGGGCCAGCACTAATGTGCTGCTTACCGCCCGCTTAACGCGGGTGTGTGGTCGCCAGAAATCCCTTGTCTGGGTCTCCCAGAGCCTGTGTCCGTTCTCCAGCCAGACTGCATGTAGGAATGGCTGCCGGCGTCCTGTGGAGAGGGGCGGGCCCTGGGCGTGCTGCAGACAAAGAGCGGGAACTGGCGTCCCACTGTGCCCAGTGAGAGGGCTGGAGTATGTAAATAAGACTCCAGCCCTCGGCGCTGACTATCGTACAGCGTCTCTCCCTTGCCCTGATTGACAGGGTGGGGGCGGGAACGAAGCGGAGCTAGGCCGCAAAAGCCGGGGACTAGATTTATAAGCGCCGCCGTCGTAAAAGCACGGTCGGCGCTAAGTCCCCGGCGCACCACAAGTCTCAGCCGCGCCGCCGCTCCAGGGGCGGCCGGCGCGGCAGTCCCCAACACATAAAGTCCCTCAGAGAAACTGCAGTGACTGTAACCCCAGCGCGCAGCGCTACTGTCCCCGGCGCACTAGCACACCCAGCAAGTCTGGAGTGTGCGCGGCCTGTCCATACGGGGACACAGAGTACCTGAATGTTGCAGGGCCTTGTCCCTGAACGGTACCCAGCTCCGTATCCAGCAGGTTCTACGGGTCTGTGGATGGAGCCCGGCCTCAGGGCTTGGGGGCCGGTAAGATCCCACTTCCTCAGAGCCCCTCAGGGGGATGGGGAAGGAAAGCAGCATGTGGGCTCCAGCCTCCGTACCCACAATGGGTACCTCAACCTTAACAAACACCGCCAATAGGAATGGGGTGAGAAGGGAGCATGCTGGGGGCCCTAGTATGGGCCCTCTTTTCTTCCATCCGATATAGTCAGCAGCTACTGCTGACTAAACAGTGGAGCTATGCGTGGATGTCTGACCTCCTTCGCACAAAGCTTGAAAACTGAGCAGCCCGTGATCCCACGGGGGGTGTATAGCCAGAAGGGGAGGGGCCTTACACTTTTTAGTGTAATGCTTTGTGTGGCCTCCGGAGGCAGTGCTATACACCCAATCGTCTGGGTCTCCCAATGGAGCGCCGAAGAAAAGTCAGGACACACGCATGGATGTGCTGCAAAAAGGGGGGGGCTAGGTGGGATGGAAAAAAAGATGGATGGAGGATGTGAGAGGGAGCGGCGGAGGATGGGAGAGGGCGCGGCGGAGGATGGGAGAGAGCGGGAGGGTGAGAGGTGGTGGAGGGGGCAGCAGATCGGGAGGTGAGAGGTGGGGGAGGGGGCTTCAGATGAAGAGGATGGGAGAGAGCAGGCTGCAGATCAGGGAGGGTGAGAGGGGGTAGCAGATCAGGGAGGGGGGCAGCAGCTGATGAGGGAGAGCGTGCAGCAGATGGGGAGGTGAGATGGCAGAGAGCGTGCAGCAGATCGGGAGGTGAGATGGCAGAGAGCGTGCAGCAGATCGGGAGGTGAGATGGCAGAGAGCGTGCAGCAGATCGGGAGGTGAGATGGCAGAGAGCGTGCAGCAGATGGGGAGGTGAGATAGCAGAGAGCGTGCAGCAGATGGGGAGGTGAGATGGCAGAGAGCGTGCAGCAGATCGGGAGGTGAGATGGCGGAGAGCGTGCAGCAGATGGGGAGGTGAGATGGCAGAGAGCGTGCAGTAGATGGGGAGGTGAGATGGCGGACAGCGTGCAGCAGATCGGGAGGTGAGATGGCGGAGAGCGTGCAGCAGATCGGGAGGTGAGATGGCAGAGAGCATGCAGCAGATGGGACGGTGAGGTGGCAGAGAGCGTGCAGCAGATCGGGAGGTGAGATGGCGGAGAGCGTGCAGAAGATAGGGAGGTGAGATGGCAGAGAGCGTGCAGCAGATGGAGAGCTGAGATGGCAGAGAGCGTGCAGCAGATGGGGAAGTGAGATGGCAGAGAGCGTGCAGCAGATGGGGAGGTGAGATGGCAGAGAGCGTGCAGCAGATCGGGAGGTGAGATGGCAGAGAGCGTGCAGCAGATCGGGAGGTGAGATGGCAGAGAGCGTGCAGCAGATAGGGAGGTGAGATAGCAGAGAGCGGGCAGCAGATCGGGAGGTGAGATGGCAGAGAGCGGGCAGCAGATCGGGAGGTGAGAAGGTGGAGAGCGTGCAGCAGATCGGGAGGTGAGAAGGTGGAGAGCGTGCAGCAGATCGGGAGGTGAGATGGTGGAGAGCATGCAGCAGATCGGGAGGTGAGATAGCAGAGAGCGTGCAGCAGATCGGGAGGTGAGATGGCAGAGAGCGTGCAGCAGATCGGGAGGTGAGATGGCGGAGAGCGTGCAGGAGATCGGGAGGTGAGATGGCGGAGAGCGTGCAGCAGATCGGGAGGTGAGATGGCAGAGAGCATGCAGCAGATCGGGAGGTGAGATGGCGGAGAGCGTGCAGCAGATGGGGAGGTGAGATGGTGGAGAGCGTGCAGCAGATCGGGAGGTGAGATGGGGGAGAGGGCAGCAGATGGGGAGGTGATATGGGGGAGGGGGCAGCAGATGGGGAGGTGAGATGGCAGAGAGCGTGCAGCAGATGGGGAGGTGAGACAGCGGGCAGCAGATCGGGAAGGTGAGATGGTGGAGAGCGGTGGCAGATCGCACAGGGTGGGAGATGGTGGAGGGGACAACAGGTGAGGATGGGAGAGCGCGGGCAGCAGCTCACGGAGGGGGCAGTGGCTGATAAGGGGGAGCGGTGGCAGATGGAGGCGGCTGCAGCAGATAGAGGAGATCGGCGGGGGATCGGTGGCGGCAGTGGATCGGGGGATCGGCGGCGGTTGCAGCGGATCGGGGGCAGGGGCTTACCAGGGCACTTGCAGGGATCGCTCCACTCGGCTTCCACGGACGGAGTAAAGCGGAGGGGAGTGGTCACGGCCCCAGATCCACGGTGATTGGAGAGATCGGTCACAAGGCCGATCTCTCCAATCAGAGCTGGGGGCTGGTGAAGCACCGATCACCCAGCTCCAGCCAATAATCAGTGCTACAGCTGCACTGATTAGGGCTGGATTTCAATGTTTCAGTCATTTTCAATGGCTGGAACATTACAGTGGCTGTGATTGGCTGAGCGGTGTTCGTCAGCCAATCACAGCCTCCGTAGCTCCGGGGAGGAGGCACCACCCCTCCTGAGGTCAGGCAGAAGTCCCCTCCTCCCCGAATCTGCGGTTTGTGTGTACCGATTGCACTCACCGGGGCTCCGAGGCCGCGATTTCGCCATGACATACTGGGTAAGTCATGGGTCGTTTAGCACCATGTCACCATGACGTACCCAGTACGTCATGGGTCGTTAAGGGGTTAATGACCGGGCAATTTTTTGCACTTCTGACAAGTGTAACTTTGACAGGTTATAACTCTGGAACGCTTCAACGGATCGTGCTGATTCTGACATTGCTTTTTTGTGACATATTGGACATCATGTTAGTGGTAGAATTAAGGTCATATTTTGTGTGTTTATTTAGGAAAATATCGGAAATTTGGCAAAAATTTTAAAAATTTCACAATTTTCAAAATTTGAAATGTTATGCCTATAAATCTGAAAGATACTGTATGTCACACAAAATAGTCAGTAAAGAACATTTCCCACATGTCTACTTTACATCAACGCAATTTTTGAAACAATTTTTTTTACTTAAAAAGTTAGAAGGGTTCAAAGTTCATCAGCAACTTCTCAGTTTTCGAAAAAAAAAATTACAAAACCATTTTTTTAGGGACCACATCACATTTGAAGTGACTTTGAGAGGCCTAGGTGACAGAAAATACCCAAAAGTGACCCCATTCGAAAAACTGCACCCCTCACTCTGCTCCAAACCACATCCAAGAAGTTTATTAACCCTTTAGGTGCTTCACATGAACCAAAGCAATGTGTAAGGAAAAAAAGAAAATTTTACTTTTTTACTCAAAACTGTTAATTTAGCCATAAAATATTGCATTTTCACAAGGGTATCAGGAACATATGTACCATAAAATTTATTGTGCAATTTCTCCTGAGTACATTGATACTTCATATGTGGTAGAAATCAATTGTTTGGGCGCACTGCAGGGCTTGGAAGGAAAGGGGCGCCATTGGAATTTTTTAAAGCAAAATTAGCTGGAATCATTAGCGGACACCATGTCGAATTTGGAGACCTCCAACAGTGGAGCTCCCCAACATGTGACCGCATTTTGTAAACTAGACCCCTCAAGGAATTTATAGATGTTTGGTGAGCACCTTCGAACCCCCAGGGATTTTACAGAATTGAGCCATAAATATAAATGCATTTATTTTTTTTTCCCACAAACTTGTTACTTCAACCAGATAGGTTTTTTTCACAAGGGTATCAGGTGAAAATGTGTAGCGACCCTGAATATATCAGGGTGCTACAGGGAACTGCATCCCCTCCAAGGGATGCAGGGCCTACTCCCCATGGTTCAGGTTCCACTCAGTGATGCTTCTACTACCCGCACCACAAATCCCAATCAACACGTCACACCAGAACTGAACAGACAAACCAGTGGGTTGGTCTAGCTGGAATAGGGCCACCCACCTAGGGGTCAGGCAGACTGGTGGGAGGGGTGACTGCAGTTGAGTGAGAGCCCTCAAAGAGTTAGGAGCTGGGGAGTAGTAGCTGCCGAGGAGCTGGACTAGATTGGGTCGCAGACGGTAGTCCGGGACCGGAGGAGTCGAGGACCAGTCGCAGCGACTTGGGAAGGGTGAACAGACATAGTCTTGGAGGACCGTCGGCACCAGCAAGCCCAATAACCGGACTGGTACAGAGCACGGCAGGGTACAGGACCCTAGGTCAGGAGCAGGTTTATCCGTCCTGATAATTAACCTGTGGAGGATAGTTTCTTTATGAACTTTCCCCAAGAGCTCAGAGATTGAAGGCATCAGCACAACACGGGGGATAGGGCTTTCCATATAAAGCAGCCCAACTGAAATCCTAAGTGCCAGTCATCAAGAGCACAGCTACACTACAAATAATGAGCATCCCAACAGCTTCAAGCCAAGGGACCATCTACAAACACCTAAATTGTGCACGGAGGCAGGCTCCAGATTACCAAGCAGCATCATTGGGAGCAGACACCTGGATGGGCTCCCCATAGTGGCAGCGGTACACAGAGACTTTTGTTTTACCTACAACGTGTGTGTGTTTACGTTGCAAGCATCAACCAGCACCACGTCTACCAACAGTGAGTACCCTGCTCCCTGCCTCTCATCTTTCCAAACCTCCCAAACCCCAGAGTCCGGGGCCTTCCCTACCTGCGGAGGGACTAACACCTTGCTGCCCAACACCATCTGTCCCGGTACTACCTTTGGCAGTGGTGGTACTCCCATTACTGCAACCCGCAGATGGCGTCACGAACTTCTCCCCTGTAAATAAACCCCTTGCAAAGATAGAAGCGTCAGCCGAGCCCGGACCCCTTGAGCCACGAACATCTCCAGGATCCGAGCACCCCGGTCTGCGCCGGGGTGGCACAAATGAACCATACAGTTTATTGTGGAATTTCTCCAGAGTATGCTGATACCCCAAATGTGGTTGAAGAAGGGAATTTTGTTTACTTACCGTGAATTCCTTTTCTTCTAGCTCCTATTGGGAGACCCAGACAATTGGGTGTATAGCTTCTGCCTCCGGAGGCCATACAAAGTATTACACTTTAAAAAGTGTAACCCCTCCCCTCTGCCTATACACCCTCCCGTGGATCACGGGCTCCTCAGTTTTGGTGCAAAAGCAGGAAGGAGAAAACTTATAAATTGGTCTAGGGTAAATGCAATCCGAAGGATGTTCGGAGAACTGCAAACCATGAACCAAAAGAACAATTCAACATGAACAACATGTGTACACAAAAAGACAACCAGCCCGAAGGGTACAGGGGCGGGTGCTGGGTCTCCCAATAGGAGCTAGAAGAAAAGGAATTTACGGTAAGTAAACAAAATTCCCTTCTTCTTTGTCGCTCCATTGGGAGACCCAGACAATTGGGACGTCCAAGAGCAGTCCCTGGGTGGGTAAAAGAATACCTCAATAAAAAAAGCCGAAAAAAACGGCCCCCTCTTACAGGTGGGCAACCGCCGCCTGAAGGACTCACCTACCTAGACTGGCGTCTGCCGAAGCATAGGTATGCACTTGATAGTGTTTCGTGAAAGTGTGCAGACTAGACCACGTAGCTGCCTGACACACCTGCTGAGCCGTAGCCCGGTGCCGCAATGCCCAGGACGCACCCACGGCTCTGGTAGAATGGGCTTTCAGCCCTGAAGGAAGCGGAAGCCCAGAAGAACGGTAGGCTTCGAGAATCGGTTCCTTGATCCACCGAGCCAAGGTTGACTTGGAAGCCTGCGAGCCCTTACGCTGGCCAGCGACAAGGACAAAGAGCGCATCTGAACGACGCAGGGGCGCCGTGCGAGACACGTAGAGCCGGAGTGCTCTCACAAGATCCAAAGAGTGCAAATCCTTTTCACACTGGTGAATTGGATTAGGGCAAAATGAAGGCAAGGAGATATCCTGATTGAGATGAAAAGAGGATACCACCTTAGGGAGAAATTCCGGGACCGGACACAGAACCACCTTATCCTGGTGAAACACCAGGAAGGGGGCTTTGCATGACAGCGCTGCTAGCTCAGACACTCTCCAAAGTGATGTGACTGCCACTAGGAAGGCCACCTTCTGCGAAAGACGTGATAGAGAGACATCCCGCAGCGGCTCGAAAGGTGGTTTCTGAAGAGCCGTTAGCACCCTGTTAAGATCCCAGGGTTCCAGCGGACGCTTGTAAGGTGGGACTATGTGGCAAACTCCCTGCAGGAACGTGCGGACCTGCGGAAGCCTGGCTAGACGCTTTTGAAAAAACACGGAGAGCGCCGATACTTGGCCCTTGAGAGAGCCAAGTGACAGACCCTTGTCCATTCCGGATTGAAGGAATGAAAGAAAAGTGGGTAAGGCAAACGGCCATGGAGTAAAACCGTTATTAGCGCACCAGGATAGGAAGATTTGCCAAGACCTATAATAGATCTTGGCGGACGTAGGCTTCCTGGCCTGTCTCATGGTGGCAATTACATCCTGAGATAACCCTGAAGACGCTAGGAGCCAGGACTCAATGGCCACACAGTCAGGTTGAGGGCCACAGAATTCAGATGGAAAAACGGGCCTTGTGACAGCAAGTCTGGGCGGTCTGGAAGCGCCCACGATTGACCCACCGTGAGATGCCACAGATCCGGGTACCACGATCGCCTCGGCCAGTCTGGAGCGACGAGAATGGCGCGACGGCAGTCGGAACTGATCTTGCGTAACACTCTGGGCAGCATCGCCAGAGGAGGAAACGCATAAGGCAGTCGAAACTGCGACCAATCCTGAACTAACGCGTCCGCCGCCAGAGCTCTGTGATCCTGAGACCGTGCCATGAATGCCGGGACTTTGTTGTTGTGCCGTGACGCCATGAGATCGACGTCCGGCGTTCCCCAGCGGCGACAGATCTCTCGAAACACGTCTGGGTGCAGAGACCATTCCCCCGCGTCCATGCCCTGACGACTGAGAAAATCTGCTTCCCAGTTTTCTACGCCCAGGATGTGAACTGCGGAGATGGTGGAAGCTGTGGCTTCCACCCACTGCAGAATCCGTCGGACTTCCTGGAAGGCTTGACGACTGCGAGTGCCGCCTTGGTGGTTGATGTATGCGACGGCAGTGGCATTGTCCGACTGGGGTAAATAGCAGTATACCAAAATTTGAATCCACAGTAATTGAACAAAATTAGCTGGATCAGAGAATTGAAAAAGGATAAACCCTAAAACATAACGTTTAATATTATGCAGATAAAAGTGAGGACAGCTCACAAGATTAGAAACGACGGTGGCAGGAAACCACCCAAACTAAAATTGGGCTATGTATGGTAGGCCCAAACAAACTTAGTCCCAGAGAGGTACCACGGTAGGACTTTCTACACCTTATAGTTGCTGGTCACCACCTGAGACATTGACACACGCAACATCAACAATCAGAACCCCAAACTAGGGAAGATGTATGTCTGTGTGTGTCAAAAAGAGATAGAAACTCCTAGACCATTACGAACCATATGTTTCATAAACCCCACCTTAGGTGGGAACGGTCTTACCAGTCCGGAGATTCGCAGGCATTGAACAAGTGGTTAGAGGTTCAGGCAGGGGGCTGTTTCGCCAGCATGTCTAGATCCCTCTGAGACCTCAACCAAAAATAGGGCATATAATCACCATCACCACCAAATGGGAGTGGGCATGGTGATTATATGCCCTATTTTTGGTTGAGGTCTCAGAGGGATCTAGACATGCTGGCGAAACAGCCCCCTGCCTGAACCTCTAACCACTTGTTCAATGCCTGCGAATCTCCGGACTGGTAAGACCGTTCCCACCTAAGGTGGGGTTTATGAAACATATGGTTCGTAATGGTCTAGGAGTTTCTATCTCTTTTTGACACACACAGACATACATCTTCCCTAGTTTGGGGTTCTGATTGTTGATGTTGCGTGTGTCAGTGTCTCAGGTGGTGACCAGCAACTATAAGGTGTAGAAAGTCCTACCGTGGTACCTCTCTGGGACTAAGTTTGTTTGGGCCTACCATACATAGCCCAATTTTAGTTTGGGTGGTTTCGTGCCACCGTCGTTTCTAATCTTGTGAGCTGTCCTCACTTTTATCTGCATAATATTAAACGTTATGTTTTAGGGTTTATCCTTTTTCAATTCTCTGATCCAGCTAATTTTGTTGCATTGTCCGACTGGATACGGATCTGCCTGCCCTCCAGCCACCGATGAAAAGCCAATAGGGCTAGATACACTGCCCTTATCTCCAGAATATTGATCTGAAGGGATGACTCTATCGGAGTCCAGGTTCCCTGAGCCCTGTGGTGGAGAAAAACCGCTCCCCACCCTGACAGGCTCGCGTTCGTGGTGACCACAGCCCAGGTTGGGGGTAGGAAGGATTTTCCCTGCGACAGAGAATTGGGAAGGAGCCACCACTGAAGTGACGTCTTGGTTGCAAGTTAAAGAGAGACGTTCCTGTCGAGGGAAGCCGAACTCCTGTCCCATTTGCGGAGAATGTCCCATTGGAGTGGCCGAAGATGGAATTGCGCGAACGGGACTGCCTCTATAGCTGCCACCATCTTCCCCAGGAAGTGCATGAGGCGCCTTAAGGGGTGTGACTGACTCCGAAGAAGGGATTGCACCCCTGCCTGCAGAGAAAGCTGTTTGTCGCTCGGAAGCTTAACTAACACTTGCTGGGTATGAAACTCTATCCCAAGGTACGTCAGTGATTGGGTCGGTGTCAACTTGGATTTCGGGAAGTTGATGATCCACCCGAACCGCTGGAGAGTCGCCAGAGCGACAGATAGACTTTGTTGACACGCCACCCGAGACGGGGCCCTGACTAGGAGATCGTCCAAGTAGGGAATCACCGAGTGGCCCTGAGAATGCAGGACCGCCACAACGGATGCCATGACTTTGGTGAAAACCCGTGGGGCTGTCGCCAAGCCGAAAGGCAATGCCACGAACTGGAGGTGTTCGTCCCCGATGGCGAAACGCAGGAAACGTTGATGCTCGGGTGCGATCGGTACATGGAGATAAGCATCCTTGATGTCGATCGATGCTAGGAAGTCTCCTTGTGACATTGAGGCGATGACCGAGCGGAGAGATTCCATCCGGAACCGTCTGGTTCTCACATGTCTGTTGAGTAGCTTGAGGTCCAGAACGGGACGGAATGACCCGTCCTTTTTTGGCACCACGAACAAGTTGGAGTAAAATCCGCGACCACGTTCCTGAAGGGGAACGGGGATCACAACTCCTTCCATGTTTAGAGCGGCTACTGCCTGAAAAAGTGCGTCGGTCTGAGCGGGGGGCGGAGAGGTTCTGAAGAAGCGAGCCGCAGGACGAGAGCTGAACTCTATCCTGTAACCATGAGACAGAATGTCTCTCACCCATCGGTCTTGAACATGTGGCCACCAGGCGTCGCCAAAGCGGGAGAGCCTGCCACCGACCGAGGATGCGGTCAGGGGAGGCCGAGAGTCATGAGGAAGCCGTCTTGGAGGCAGTGCTTCCTGCGGCCTTTTGTGGGCGAGACTTGGATCGCCACGCATAGGAGTTCCTCTGGCCTTTCTCCGGCCTGTTGGACGAAGAGGATTGGGACTTGGCGGAGGGACGAAAGGACCGAAATCTCGATTGAACCTTTCTCTGTTGAGGTCTCTTAGGTTTGGCCTGGGGTAAGGAGGAATCCTTTCCTTTGGATTCTTTAATAATCTCATCCAATCGTTCGCCAAACAAACGGTCGCCAGAAAACGGCAAACCGGTTAAGAACCTCTTGGAAGCCGAGTCTGCCTTCCATTCGCGCAGCCACATGGCCCTGCGGACTGCCACAGAGTTAGCGGATGCTACAGCTGTACGGCTAGCAGAGTCCAGGACGGCGTTCATGGCGTAGGATGAAAATGCTGACGCCTGAGAGGTCAAAGACGCAACTTGTGGAGCAGAATTACGTGTGACAGCATTAATCTCAGTCAGACAAGCCGAGATAGCTTGGAGTGCCCACACGGCTGCAAAGGCCGGGGCAAAAGACGCGCCCGTGGCCTCATAGATGGACTTCACCAGGAGCTCTATCTGTCTGTCAGTGGCATCCTTTAGCGATGAGCCATCTGCAACCGACACCACGGATTTAGTCGCCAATCATGAGACTGGAGGATCCACCTTGGGACAGTGAGCCCAACCCTTAACGACTTCAGATGGGAAGGGGTAACGCGTGTCAGTGAGGCGCTTAGTAAAGCGCTTGTCCGGGACCGCTCTGGGCTTCTGGACAGCGTCCCTGAAGTTAGAGTGATCAAGAAACGTATTGCGTGTACGTTTGGGGAACCGAAACTGGTGTTTCTCCTGCTGAGACGCCGACTCCTCTACAGGAGGAGGCGGGGGAGAGAGATCTAACACCTGGTTGATGGACGAGATAAGATCATTTACTAAGGCGTCCCCCTCAGGTGTATCAAGGTTAAGGGCGACGTCAGGGTCAGAGCCCTGAGCTGCGACGTCCGCCTCGTCCTCCAGAGAGTCCTCAAGCTGGGATCCCGAGCAGCGAGAGGAAGTCGGGGAAGAGTCCCAGCGAGCCCGCTTAGCCGGTCTAGGACTACGGTCCGGGCAGGAGTCCTCTGCCTGAGACCGAGGGGCCAACCTGGGAGCGCGCTGCGGCGCGGACCGAGAGGGGCCTGGAGGCGACGAGCCAACAGGGGCCGGGGCCTGTGAAAGGTCCGGTCTGGACTGCAAAGCCTCTAGCAGCTTAGAAGACCATTTGTCCATAGACTGTGCAATGGATTGAGAAAGTGACTCAGAGAGTTTCTCAGCAAAAGAGGCGAACTCTGTCCCTGCAGCCTGGTCAGGGGGAGCAGGGGGGTCTACATGAGCCGAGGGGCCCACCAGTGTCCGAGGCTCCGGCTGAGCAAGCGAAACAGGGGTCGAGCATTGCTCACAGTGAGGGTAGGTGGAACCCGCAGGTAACATAGCCCCACAAGAGGTACAGGCCGCAAAAAAACCCTGTGCCTTAGCAGCTTTGCTCCTTGTGGACGACATGCTGTTGTCTCCTAGGAGAGTGATCACTGAGGGTATATGGGAAAGGGGTATACAGCCCACCGAACAGATAGATATAGATATATACGTATCTAATCCGGCACCCTAGGGGGACCAGCACCGGGTGACCGGTGTGGCTTACCGACCGCTAACGAGCGGAGTGTGTCCTCCAGATTCCCTGCCTTGGATCCCCCGGAGCTGTAGAGCTGTTCACTGAGAATCGTCCACCGGCAGAATGCCAAAAAATGGCTGCCGGAGCTCTCAGGGAAAGAGTGGAGCCGTGGGCGGCGCCAGCAAAGTGCGGGAATCTGGGGTCCCCACAGTGATCAGTGAGGGGGGAGGAAACATGCAGGATGCTCCAGCCCTCACATCCGACGTCAGGTCGGTAATCCCGCCCTTACCCCTGACAGGCAGGCCCGGGGGCGGGATTTTTGCGACTAGGCCGCGATGAAGCCGGAGACTAAATTTGAGACCGCGCCCGACAAGCAGGCACGGTCGGCGCGGAAGTCCACCGGCCTCCTGAATTCAGCAGCCGCCGCGGCTTCCAGGAAGAAGGTGCGCTCCCTGCACAGTCCCCTATGGGGACACAGAGTACCTTTGAGTTGCAGGGCCCGGTCCCTGAGGTTGAAGAGGCTCCGGTCCGGCAGGTTCCTACAGGGGCTGCGGATGGAGCACGGTCCCAGTAAATGGATGACCGCTTAGGATCCCACTTCTCCCAGAGCCGTATAAGGGATGGTGAAGGAGACGGCATGTGGCTCCAGCCTCTGTACCCGCAATGGGTACTTCAACCTTAACAACACCGCCGACGTAGTGGGGTGAGAAGGGAACATGCCGGGGGCCCCGTGGGGGCCCTCTTTTCTTCCAACCGACATAACTAAGTTGAGAATGCATGAGTGGATGTGTGCCTCCTTCCACACAAAGCATAAAACTGAGGAGCCCGTGATCCACGGGAGGGTGTATAGGCAGAGGGGAGGGGTTACACTTTTTAAAGTGTAATACTTTGTGTGTCCTCCGGAGGCAGAAGCTATACACCCAATTGTCTGGGTCTCCCAATGGAGCGACAAAGAAAACTAATTTTGAGGTACATTGCAAAGTCAAGAAGGAAAGGAGCACCATATTTGAGATCAGATGTAGTTGCATTGGTTTGCGATTGCCATGTCACATTGGCAGAGCACAGAAATCCCCCACAAGTGACTCCATGTTAAAAGCTGCACCTTTCAATTAATTCATCCAGAGGTGCAGTGAGTATATTGACACCACAGGTGTGTCACAAAATGTTATACTATTTGGCAGTAAAGAAAAATAATTACATTTTTACCACTAAAATGTTGTTTTAACCCCAGATTTGAAAATTTTACAAGGGTAATAAATAAAAAAAAAGGTCCGATATTGTGTTGCATAATTTGTCCTGAATGTGGCAATACCCCACATGTGACTGTACAGTACTATTTGGCTGCACCACAGGGCTCAGGAGGGAAGGAGCGCTATGTGATTTTTGGAGCACAGGTTTTCCTAGAATAGTTTGCGGACTCAATTTGCAGAGCCCCTAAGCGGCAGAACTGAAGAAATCCCCCTCAAGTGACCAAATTTTGGAAATTACACCTCTCTAAGTATTCATTTACGGGTGTAGTGACAATTTACTCTCTGGAAAGTCCAAACACAGTAAAAGTTGCAGAATTAAAGATTGCAAACATTTTAAATTAGTTCCCCTTTATCCTGTGCTCTACGCTGAGCACTTACATCGGGGTTTTAAACTGCATCTCTGAGATACGTGATTCAGATGAAACGCACCACAGATCCATTCACTAATGAGGCAGCAGAGTTACTCTGGACTCCATTTGTTCAGCGGTATCCATCTTTTTAATGATGAACAAAAACTGTTGTTGATTGCACTTTTGTGCACGTTTGAAAAAAGGCATAAAAATATGGACTCTGCCGGACCACAGGCCAGACGAGAGGTCAAAGTGACTTTCTCTGCCTCATTACAGTGAATTTTCATTTGAGAATTATGTTTGAATCATGTTTTTCAGAGATTTACATGTAGTCTCCAGTGTAAGCGCTCACCGTAGAACGCAGGATAAATATGAGCTGCACTGTACTGCAAGCTTTTAGCGGCAGAATGAACAAATCAATAGCGATTGAAGAATTGGCTTTATTTATTTTTTGCGCCATTCATCTTGTGGTATAAGTGATTAGGCGGCTTTATTCCTCAGGGCAGTACGATTACAGTGATACCAGATTTATGCGGTGTTTTTTTTTGTTGGCGACTATCACACTAAAAATTGCTTTTTACAAAGTAAAGATTGTTTTTGCATCACTGGATTTTGAAGACTGCAGTTTTTTACTTTTCTGCTGACAGTCATGTGAAGGCTTGATTTTTGCGGGATGAATTGGAGTTTTTATTGGTACTATTTTGGGCCACATATTTTCTGATTGCTTTGTGATCCACTCTTTGTGAGGCAGAATCAAGAAGAAACAGAAATTCAAGATTTTTTTTTTATGTTCTTTACTGTGAAATAAAAGCGATAAAACAGTTTTATTCTTCGGGTCTGTACAGTTACAGGGATACCTCATTTATATAGTTTTTTATGTTTTGATGCTTTAACACCCAAAAAATTATTTTTTAGGAAAAAAAAGTTTTTGCATTGCTGTATTCTGAGACCTACATTTTTTTTATTTTTTCACTGATGTAGCTATATGGTTGCTTGTTTTTTTGCGGGACAAGATGATGTTTTCAGTTGTACCATGTTTATTTACATGTGACTTTTTTATCGCGTTTTACTCAATTTTTTTGGGCAGGTGTATGATGAAAACACATAGTTTTTGCTACATTTTTTATTTTTTTTACTGTGTTCACTGAAGGGGCTAACTAGTGTGAGAGTTTTATAGCTCGAATTGTTATGGACACGGCAATACCAAAGTTGTGCAGTGTTTTTGTTTTTATTACATAAATATACATATTTATTGGAATATTTAATTTTATTTTTTCCCCAATTTTTTTTTTTTTAATACTTTTAACTTTTTTTTTAACTTTATCTTTACTTTTTTAGTAAGGCCTAGCAGACACGGCGAATAATACGGAGCTACTGGGACGCAATAAAAAAATCGCATTCCACTCAGACCAATAGTACTCTATGGGGCAGCTCCCATGAGCGATTATTTTCTCAGCCCTAATCGGACCGAGAAAACAGTCGCAGCATGCTGCAGGTGCAATGCAATCCTGTTACACTTGCACCCATTCAAGTCTACGGGTTCAAGAGAAACATTGCATTGGAAAAATTGAGAGAGCAAGGCACTAACTCAGTGGTAGCTTAAAAATACCTTTATTTCAGCATACAGGTTACATCAAAAATGTGGGGGGAGGAAAAAACACAGACGTTCGGCACAGCCGTTTCGTGCTCAGCAAGCACTTCAACAGATCTACCCTATCTAGGTAGATCTGTTGAATTGCTTGCTGAGCACGAAACGGCCGTCATCTGTTGTGCCGGACATCTGTGTTTTCTCCTCCCCCCACGTTTTTGATGTAACCTGTATGCTGAAATAAAGGTATTTTTAAACTACCACTGAGTTAGTGCCCTGCTCTCTCAATTTTTCTAGTGGACTGTTCTATGCTTGGCAGGAGCACCTCTAGTAGTTTATTGCTTTTTTTTACCGGAGCAAGTTGGTCCCGCAGCATCGGTGGATTGTAATAGGAGTACCACGTGTGTGTGGTGGAGCGGTCAGTGATTAGTGCCCAGCTTTCACTGTTCTCCGTATGCTATTAAAACATTGCATTGCTCTCGCATTACACTGGTGTACCGCGAGTGCAGTGCGATTCTCACATCAGCCGGCAATGGAGGAGATAGGGAAATAAATCCCTCCCTCTCCTTCGCAGCACCGGCCCTCCCCTCCTCAGCGCCGGCCCTGCCCTCCTCCTCCCCTCTGCAGTGTTGGCCCTCCCCTCCGCAACTGGTCTGATCGCACGATCGGACCACAGTTGCATTGCACTCGCATGACACTCGGCTCTCGCTGTGCTGCGAGTGTGAGCCGAGTGTCATGCGAGAACTTGCGCTAACTCACGTGTGGTCTCAGCCTAAGGCCTCTTCTCCACTAGCGTTTTTGTCCTGCAAATTCCCTCGCATTGAGAAACGGTTTGCAATCTTGCAAATGGTTTCTAATGAGGCTGTCTCCATTTCCCTGTTTTTCCAGACGATACACGGGCTCTCCTTGAAATCGCAGCATGCTGCGATTTGATGCGATTCTCAGCTCTCTCACCCCCATGCAAGTCAGAATCCGGGTGGCATGCGCATGTCACACGGATCCTGACACTTGCATACCGGGTCAGCCTGGCTACCGGAGGAATCTCCTGTAAAACCAGTCCTGGCCGCGGTTACATGCACTGAACCCCGGAGCTGTCCCCTGAGCTCCAGAGTGCAGCCTGAACAGCGAGCACCGAGTGATGGATTCCCCGGCGATTGCTGGTCAGGTCAGCACAGCTGCAGACAGATCAGGCAGACGCTGGAGCTCAGATTACAGCTCTGGAGCTGAGTGCAGGTAACAGCGGCCAGGAGTGTAAATCCTTCTCACACTGGTGAATTGGATTAGGGCAAAAGGAAGGAAAGGAGATATCCTGATTTAGATGAAAAGGGGATACCACCTTAGGGAGGAATTCCGGGACAGGACGCAAAACCACCTTATCCTGGTGGAAAACCAGGAAAGGAGATTTGCATGACAGCGCTGCAAGCTCCGACACTCTCCGAAGTGATGTGACTGCAACCAGGAAGGCCACCTTCTGAGAAAGACGGGAGAGAGAGACATCCCGCAACGGCTCAAAAGGCGGCTTTTGAAAAGCCGTCAGGACCCTGTTAAGATCCCAAGGTTCCAACGGACGTTTGCAAGGTGGGACCATGTGGCAAACCCCCTGCAGGAACGTGCGGACCTGCGGAAGTCTGGCTAGTCGCGTTTGAAAAAACACGGAGAGCGCCGACACTTGGCCCTTGAGAGAGCCGAGGGACAAACCCATATCCATTCCAAATTGTAGGAATGAAAGAAATGTGGGTAAGGCAAACGGCCATGGAGAAAAACCGTTATCAGAGCACCAGGATAAGAAGATTTGCCAAGTCCTGTGATAGATCTTGGCGGACATTGGTTTCCTGGCTTGTCTCATGGTGGCAATTACATCCTGAGATAACCCTGAAGACGCTAGGAGCCAGGACTCAATGGACACACAGTCAGGTTGAGGGCCACAGAATTCAGATGGAAAAACGGGCCTTGGGACAGCAAGTCTGGGCGGTCTGGAAGTGCCCACGGTTGACCCACCGTGAGATGCCACAGATCCGGATACCACGACCGCCTCGGCCAGTCTGGAGCGACGAGAATGGCGCGACGGCAGTCGGACCGGATTTTGCGTAGTACCCTGGGCAGCATCGCCAGAGGGGGAAACACATATGGCAGTCGAAACTGCGACCAATCCTGGACCAAAGCGTCCGCGGCCAGAGCTTCTGTGATCCTGAGACCGTGCCATGAAGGCCGGGACCTTGTTGTTGTGTCGTGACGCCATGAGATCGACGTCCGGCGTTCCCCAGCAGTGGCAGATCTCTCGAAACACGTCTGGGTGAAGAGACCATTCCCCCACGTCCATGCCCTGACGACTGAGAAAATCTGCTTCCCAGTTTTCTACGCCCGGGATGTGAACTGCGGAGATGGTGAAGTCTGCGTTTTCCACCCACTGCAGAATCCGTCGGACTTCCTGGAAGGCTTGACGACTGCGAGTGCCGCCTTGGTGGTTGATGTAGGCGACGGCAGTGGCGTTGTCCGACTGGATTCGGATCTGCCTGCCCTCCAGCCACCGATGGAAAGCCAATAGGGCTAGATATACTGCCCTTATCTCCAGGATATTGATCTGAAGGGATGATTCTATTGGAATCCAGGTTCCTTGAGCCCTGTGGTGAAGAAAGACCGCTCCCCAACCTGACAGGCTCGCGTCCGTGGTGACCACGGCCCAGGTTGGGGGTAGGAAGGATTTTCCCCCGGGACAGAGATGTGGGGAGGAGCCACCACCGAAGAGATGTTTTGGTTGCGAGGGAAAGAGAGATGTTCTTGTCGAGAGAAGCCGAACTCTTGTCCCATTTGCGAAGAATGTCCCATTGGAGTGGCCGTAGATGGAATTGCGCAAATGGCACTGCCTCCATAGCTGCAACCATCTTCCCCAGGAAGTGCATGAGGCGCCTTAAGGAGTGTGACTGACCCCGAAGAAGGGACTGCACTCCCGCCTGCAGAGAAAGCTGTTTGTCCCACGGTAGCTTGACTAACGCTGGCTGGGTATGGAACTCCATCCCGAGGTAAGTCAGTGATTGGGTCGGCGTCAACTTGGATTTCGGGAAATTGATGATCCACCCGAACTGTTGGAGAGTCGCCAGAGTGACGGTAAGACTCCGTTGACACGCCACCAGAGAAGGAGCCCTGACTAGGAGATCGTCCAAGTAAGGGATCACCGAGTGGCCCTGAGAGCAGGAGAAACACCAGTTTCGGTTCCCCAAACGTACACGCAATACGTTTCTTGATCACTCTAACTTCAGGGACGCTGTCCAGAAGCCCAGAGCGGTCCCGGACAAGCGCTTTACTAAGCGCCTCACTGACACGCGTTACCCCTTCCCATCTGAAGTCGTTAAGGGTTGGGCTCACTGTCCCAAGGTGGATCCTCCAGTCTCATGAGTTAGCGGATGCCACGGCCGTACGGCTAGTGGAGTCCAGGACGGCGTTCATGGTGTAGGACGAAAATGCTGATGCCTGAGAGGTCAAGGATGAAACATGCGGGGCAGAATTCCGCGTGACGACATTAATCTCAGTCAGACATGCCGAGATTGCTTGGAGAGCCCACACGGCCGCAAAGGCCGGGGCAAAAGATGCGCCCGTAGCCTCATAAATAGACTTCACCAAGAGCTCTATCTGTCTGTCAGTGGCATCCTTCAGGGATGAGCCATCGGCAACAGACACAACGGACCTAGCGGCCAATCTAGAGACTGGAGGATCAACCTTGGGGGAGTGTGCCCAGCCCTTAACGACTTCAGGTGGAAAGGGATAACGCGTGTCAGTGTGCCGTTTAGCAAAGCGCTTGTCCGGAACCGCTCTGGGCTTCTGGACAGCGTCCCTGAAGTTAGAGTGATCAAAAAACGTATTGCGAGTACGTTTGGGAAATCGAAATTGGTGTTTCTCCTGCCGAGAAGCCGGCTCCTCTGCAGGAGGAGGTGGGGGTGAGAGATCCAACACCTCGTTGATGGACGAGATAAGATCATTTACTAAGGCGTCCCCTTCAGGGGCATCAAGGTTAAGGGTGAAGTCAGGGTCAGAGCCCTGAGCTCCCACGTCCGCCTCGTCTTCCTGAGAGTCCTCAAGCTGAGATCCAGAGCAGTATGAGGAGGCCGGGGAAGAGTCCCAGCGAGGCTGCTTAGCCGGCCTGGGGCTGCGATCCGGGCAGGAGTCCTCCGCCTGGGACCTAGGCTATCCTGGGAGCGCGATGCGGCGCGGACCGAGAAGGGCCTGGAGGAGACAAACGAACAGGGGACGGGGCCTGTGAAGGGTCCGGTCTGGACTGTAATGCCTCAAGCAGCTTAGATGACCATTTGTCCATAGACTGTGCAATGGATTGAGAAAGTGACTGGGAGAGTGTCTCAGCGAAAGAGGCCAACGACGGTGTCTCTGTCCCTGCTGACTGCTAAGGGGGAGCAGGGGGATCTACATGAGCCGAGGGGCCCACCAGTGCCCGAGGCTCCGGCTGAGCAAGCGTGGCAGGAGTCGTGCATTGATCACAGTGAGGGTAGGTGGATCCCGCAGGCAACATAGCCCTACAAGAGGTACAGGCCGCGAAAAAAGTCTGTGTCTTAGGGGCTTTGCTCCTTGTGGACGACATGCTGTAAGCAATCGGTGTCTCTCAGGAGAGTGACCACTGAGGGTATATGGGAAAAGGGTATACAGCCTTTCCGAATATATATATATATATCCCGGCACCCTAGGGGAACCAGCACCGGGTGACCGGTGTGGGTTACCAACCGCTAACGAGCGGTGTGTCCTCCAGATTCCCTGTCGTGGATCCCCCGGAGCTGTAGAGCTTTGCAGCTGAGAAGCATACACCGGCAGAATGCCAAAAATGGCCGCCGGAGCTCTCAGGGGGGGCGTGGAGCCGCGGGCGGCGCCGGCAAAAAGCGGGAATCTGGAGGCCCCAAAGTGGTCAATGAGGGGGGGAGGAGACATGCAAAGATGCTCCAGCCCTCAAAGCCGACGTCATGTCGGTAATCCCGCCCTTACCCCTGACAGGCAGGCCCGGGGGCGGGATTTTTCGCGACTAGGCCGCGGCAAAGCCGGGGACTAAATTTACGACCGTGCCCGACAAGCAAGCACGGTGGGCGCGGAAGTCTGCCAAAAAAAAAAACGGACGGAACTACCGCGGGACTTCCGGGGAGAAGGAGCGACCACCCTCCCTGTACAGTCCCCACATGGGGACACAGAGTACCAAAAGTACTAAAGTTGCAGGGCCCGGTCCCTGGGGGTGAAGAAGCTCCGGTCCGGCAGGTTCCACCAGGGGCTGCGGATGGAGCACGGTCCCAGCACGTGGATGACCGTTTATGCTCCCACTTCTCCCAGAGCCGCATAAGGGATGGTGAAGGAGACGGCATGTGGCTCCAGCCTCTGTACCCGCAATGGATACCTCAACCTTAACAACACCGCCGACATAGTGGGGTGAGAAGGGAACATGCCGGGGACCCCATAGGGGTCCTCTTTTCTTCCATCCGTCATAACTATGTATGAGAATGCATGAGTGGATGTGTGCCTCCTTCCACACAAAGCATAAAACTGAGGAGCCCGTGGTCAACGGGAGGGTGTATAGGCAGAGGGGAGGGGTTACACTTTTTTAAAAGTGTAATACTTTGTGTGGCCTCCAGAGGCAGAAGCTATACACCCAATTGTCTGGGTCTCCCAATGGAGCGACAAAGAAATAGCAGATGGGAGCTGCCTCATTGATTAACATGGGTCCAAGTGCAATGCGAGAATTTTTCGCATTGCACTACTGCGAGAAAATCGCAAGTGAGAAGCCGGCCTAAGTGTCAGTGATCTGATCACTGATATAATCGCCTGCAGAACTTGATCACTGCAGGGAATTATAAGTGTCACGGCATCAGCAGCTCTCACACTTCACCTTACACATCATGCAGGCAGCATGGTCCGTAGTTCTGTAACCCTAGGTCATCATGGTGATGACGCAGGGTTAACAAGGTATCGCATAACAGGGGCCCAATCGCCAGGGAGACATACAGTTAGGTCCAGAAATATTTGGACAGTGACACAAGTTTTGTTATTTTAGCTGTTTACAAAAACATGTTCAGAAATACAAATATATATATAATATGGGCTGAAAGTGCACACTCCCAGCTGCAATATGAGAGTTTTCACATCCAAATCGGAGAAAGGGTTTAGGAATCATAGCTCTGTAATGCATAGCCTCCTCTTTTTAAAGGGACCAAAAGTAATTGGACAAGGGACTCTAAGGGCTGCAATTAACTCTGAAGGCGTCTCCCTCGTTAACCTGTAATCAATGAAGTAGTTAAAAGGTCTGGGGTTGATTACAGGTGTGTGGTTTTGCATTTGGAAGCTGTTGCTGTGACCAGACAACATGCGGTCTAAGGAACTCTCAATTGAGGTGAAGCAGAACATCCTGAGGCTGAAAAAAAAGAAAAAATCCATCAGAGAGATAGCAGACATGCTTGGAGTAGCAAAATCAACAGTCGGGTACATTCTGAGAAAAAAGGAATTGACTGGTGAGCTTGGGAACTCAAAAAGGCCTGGGCGTCCACGGATGACAACAGTGGTGGATGATCGCCGCATACTTTCTTTGGTGAAGAAGAACCCGTTCACAACATCAACTGAAGTCCAGAACACTCTCAGTGAAGTAGGTGTATCTGTCTCTAAGTCAACAGTAAAGAGAAGACTCCATGAAAGTAAATACAAAGGGTTCACATCTAGATGCAAACCATTCATCAATTCCAAAAATAGACAGGCCAGAGTTAAATTTGCTGAAAAACACCTCATGAAGCCAGCTCAGTTCTGGAAAAGTATTCTATGGACAGATGAGACAAAGATCAACCTGTACCAGAATGATGGGAAGAAAAAAGTTTGGAGAAGAAAGGGAACGGCACATGATCCAAGGCACACCACATCCTCTGTAAAACATGGTGTAGGCAACGTGATGGCATGGGCATGCATGGCTTTCAATGGCACTGGGTCACTTGTGTTTATTGATGACATAACAGCAGACAAGAGTAGCCGGATGAATTCTGAAGTGTACCGGGATATACTTTCAGCCCAGATTCAGCCAAATGCCGCAAAGTTGATCGGACGGCGCTTCATAGTACAGATGGACAATGACCCCAAGCATACAGCCAAAGCTACCCAGGAGTTCATGAGTGCAAAAAAGTGGAACATTCTGCAATGGCCAAGTCAATCACCAGATCTTAACCCAATTGAGCATGCATTTCACTTGC